>NW_027210987.1:42500-97500 GCF_029030835.1 Brachyistius frenatus | reverse complement strand
CTCCTGACCTGACGCGCCTTCTTCTGCGGTCTCGGACGGTGAAGCTCCGCCCCCTCTTGAAACCTCATTCAGAAACGACCTCGCCCGGCTCGTCGCTTCAACGCGTGTAACTCGGGTACCGACGTCGACCGAGAGACGTAATTCGGAAAACTTACTCACGAAGGTTTTAGCTTTCTCCTGCTCCAATCACGTCACGGTGCCGCAGCAGGAGCAGCTTCTGAACTCCTTTTGATCCACCCTCGTTCACCGGAGGAGGTGAGTGCTGGAAACATCCACATCGAGCTATAAATTCTTGCGCAACAGTTATTTTTTAGCATTTCAACTATCATGAATAAATACATATTTGAAATTTGGTTGGAAAAAACGAGCAAGAACAGATATTTTCCTCCTACGAAGAACCTCCACGGGGGAAAGAGTTCAAAATAAATAAATAAAATAAAGTGTTGGAAACTTTCGTAATTTGTCGTCTTTAAATCCGATAAGTTTGACTGAAACTTATCTGAAACGAAGAAGTTTCTTATAAAAATATCAGACCACATGGATTCTTCGTGTCTGCAGCGCGACTGATCTTTGGATGTTTTCCCGCTCAGGTTCGTATTCGCGAGGCTCGATGAAGTCTCCGGAGACTTCGCCGCCGCTCAGAGGAGGCGGGGTGTGTGTGTGGGGGGGGGGTGGGGGGTGGGGGTATGGTGGGGGGGGGAGGGTACAGATGGGGATTCATTCATCATTTATCTCCATCGTTGGGACCTTTTTTTTTTTTTTTCCTCTTTCTTTTTGAAACCTCACTGTGTCACACTCCCCCCGGGAACGCCATCCCCTCCAACATCAAGCAGCCGGCGGCAGCGTGACACGATGATCAATGATGATAAAAGATGAAGATCATTGAGTGTGCGTGTGCGTGTGCGTGTTCGTGTGCGCCAACATCCGCCGCTATATTTAGCTCAGTCGTGTTTAAGCCACACGTCGTGTTGAGTTTGAAAGAAGTTTGCACCAGATAAGAAGGGGCGGGGGAAGGGGTGAATGGGGGGGGGGGGGGCAATGAAAGAGAATATCAAAATGCATAATAGAAAAATGTAGGATTAAAAAAAAAAAAAAAAAAACGTCACCCGTCGGTTTGTGAACGTCCGTTACGAAGCCTCGAGTTCGGAAATGTTGGGCCGGCGCCATCCTTGCTAGTTCGGAGCGCTTCGGAGCAGGAAGTGACCATATTTGGGCGAGCTCGATCTGACTCCATCTGATCGGAAACCCGACGATACTACGTCCCCCGCCCGCCGATAGCCGTAACCTGACTTGCACCACAGGCCTGTCAATCAAACAGACACGCCCCCCCCCCCCCCCAAAAAAAAAACCCCCAGGTCTTTTTGAATCTTCTTTTCTAATGAATGAGGGATTATTTTCAGATGGACCTCCAGAAAACTAATAAAGAGTGAAATTAGCGAATGAGTCCAAGGAAAGCTGGAGCTTTTTGGAGCCGACCTCTAGTGGCTCTCGGCGGTATTACAGTTCAAGGCGCTTCTGCATGGACCTCCTCTCAGACCCAGAAGCTACAAACACTTTCATATTCAGTCAATGAGTTTGCTTTTTTTTTTTCTTCTTCTTGTCCCTTTTCGTAAACAATGTAAAATTGCCGGAAATATCCCTTTAACTTCCTTCATTGATAAACTTAAATTTAATTCCAGAAGTGGGAACTGATAGTTTAAAAATAAAAACTGCCTGTTCATTATGAACAAATCCACCACTTGCCGACTTTAAAAAGGACGTACGGGTAATATTATTGCGATTAAAAAAAAACCTGAATAAATGTTCTGACGTCCCCCTCCAGCTGTTAATCTGCAGCTGTTTGCAGCGCAGCCAGATCGTGAAAAAAAAAAAAAAAATCAGGACAGCAGTTTTGTGTAACGAACCTGTATGCACTTCTGGGAACAAATAACTCTCACGCAGCAGCAGCAGCAGCAGCAGCAGCTCATCCTGCTGCATCAATAACCTCCGGGCTATTATTTTCTTCTTCTTTTTTTGATGTCTTTTCTGTCTTTTCTGTATGAGCTCTCTCTCCTCTGACCGGATCGCTCTGCTGCAGCTGCGGCGCGTGTTCCGCTGGAAGCTGAGGATGATACGGGACCTCTCAACTTGCTGGTGGGTTGAGAGGGGGGGGGAGGAGGAGGGGGGGGGGGGGGGGGGACGAGTCTGGAAGAAGATCTTTAAATGCATCAAATATAATCTTAAAATCGGGGGATTTTTTTTTTTTTTAACGCGCTAAGACGTCCAGACCGGAGTCGTCCCCGTTTTACGCACGCTGACCGGAAACAAACAATAACATGTGAGGAAGTTGTGTGCGCTGCAAGTGTTCAGCAGACACAAGTTTTGGTCAGATTTTGTCAGTACTCACTCAGAACCAGAGCAACAGGCAGGAAGAGGAGGCACGCGGAGTTCATCACAGATGCCATGCTTCACGCGACAATTCGTCCTTCAAGTTTTCAGGTAGATTTCAATTCCCAAGTTTTTCCTCTTTTCTTTTTTGTTTTTAAAATTTAATAAAAATAAAATATATATATATATATATATATGTATGTATATGAAAATGTAAAAAGGCAGTCCGGTGCGTTCACGCTCCCTCCCCGGTCAGAAGTGCGTCTCCTTCTGTCCGTGTGTGTTGCAGCTCTGTACTCCTGAGCAGTGAGAGCATCCGCACGGCGCGCGCTCATCCGCTCCGCTGAAGGGGAGGGCGCGTCCTGGAGGAGGAGGAGGAGGAGGAGGAGGACGGTCTACAGTAGCTCCCTGATGAGCTTACATGAGGGGCAGGTCTGGGGTCTCGTTTGTAACCGATGTGTGCGCACAAAACTGAAAGAGGACGAGTGTCTTCACGCAACAACAACAACAACAACAAAAATCAAAAGGAGACGACGCAGTTGGAGAGGCGGTGATGTAAAGGCAGCTTGTACAAATTAATGATAGGAGTTGTCATTGTTCAGGGGTGTAGCAAAGAAATTCTGGGTCCCTGTGAGCCCCCCTTTCTCCATAATTGATCCATGTTGCATCGTTTGAATGTTTTTTTTCTTTAAGTCACTATCTGAACTATTTATAGTCGGGATGGGACACAATTTTCAAATATTGTAGTAGTTATACAATTTTTTTTTTTTTTTTTAAATCGATTTGTATATGCAATATCTTTCTACATCTTTCTTCCTTATTCCTCGTTTTCTACCGGTTGGTTGTAATGTGTCACTCCCGTCAGAAGGTGGCGGTAATGCGCCTAAAAGCTTGTTTGTCAGCTGCCATTAAACAACGTAAAAAGAAGAATAAAAAAAAAAACAAGCGGCCGTTACAAAGCCTCCAGTTCGGATTTTTGTCCATCGCCATCTTTGTTAGTTCGGAGCGGCTTGGGAGCAGGAAGTGACCATATTTGGACGAGTTTCGATCCGACTCGAAGTACCAGGACGATGCGCTCGGCCTGTGGAAGGAAAACACACAAAAAACAACAACATGCAACTCAGGCGCTGACGTCAATGAAGTGACGTAACTTCAAAATCGTACTCACCGCGGTCGTAGCTTCCTCCCGCACGTCACCGAGCCGTTTGATCACCACTCGAGGATATTCTGTTTCATCAAGCGTTTGAAAGCAACACCTGATTTTCTCTCAAATATAGAATAAACAGTGATGATTCATTTTTATCAGTTTCAAGCTGCTTGTGGTTTCTTTTTCTTTTTTTCTTTCTCGTGGTGGTGGAAGGAAACAAATCTACATCTGGAAGCAGCTCCACTTGTTTTTCTGAAACACGCACAGGTAAATAAAAGACAAAATAAATTGAGAATTTTTTTTACTTTATTCCAAAATGTTCAGGGTAAAAGAAACTATAAGATACAACATGTCCGTCCGAAGCAAAGAGGGAAACGAACGGAAAAAGAAAAACGTCCACACCGGCTCCGAGCTGTTGTTTTGTCCCAGCGAGTCGAACTAGTACTCAAAATATGAACTTCTCCATTTTTTATTTTTTTTTAAGCAATCAAATCTTTTTATTTTTTTTTATTTTAATCAAACTGTTTTCGGGTCGAATTTCTTGTTTTTGCAAAACAACAACATCCAGCTTCTCTTCGTCTCGCGTCTTAAATTTTTTTTTATTTTTTATTGACTATTTAATAATCTGTGGGCCCACCCCCCCAAAAAAATAAAAATACGATCAGACACAGTAAGGCACTTGCTCGACAATAAACCCGACCGGACAGCTTCCAAAAGATGAACAGAACTTTTTTTATTTTACAATCAGAAAAAAAAAAAAAAAAAAGCAGTGCAACCACCCCGCAAATCAACAACGCTGCTGCAGGTGTGAACAAAAAACAGGTTGTTTAAAGACGGGCTTTCTCACCGTCAGAGCGGGGAATAATGTCTGAATACAAAACAACCTAAAGCAGGGTGGAGGATCTGCCGCCGCCCTAGAGGCCGAGAGGAGGAACTGCGAGTCCGGTTTACAAATGTCATTTTCTAAAAAAAAAAAAAATGTCCTGGTAAAATAACATCGGTGGTAACTGTTGTGTAGGAAGTGTTTTTTTTAATTTATTTTTTATTTTTTTAATGAAGCTACTTTGACAACTCGTAAAGCAAGTATACATGACTTACAAATACTAAATGTTGATATAAAAAAAGAAAAAGGGACTGACATACAAAAGAAAAGATGGAGGGAGGGAGGGGGGTACACGTTGGACGGCTGCCAGCTCAAAAACATTTGATTTGGTGTTTTATTTTTTTTTTTTTTTTTTTTTTTTTTAAAGGAAATTCTTACTTTTTTTCAGCCAGGAGTGAATATTTACTGAACATAGGGGGGGGGGGGGGGTGTGTCGTTATTTCACAACAAACTTCGATGTGATTTTTCTCCTTCGGGAAAACGAATGAAGAAACTAGAATTTTTTTTTTTTTTTTTGCATATGATCTCGCACGTGTGGCATCACGATGTTGTCTTGTTAAGAAACAACTGAAACATGCCACAAACATTATTAAAAAAAGAAAGTCATGCTTCTCGTTGCCCGGAGTCGCTTCAAAAAAGGAACCCAACGGACTGAATCCCTCGGCGACTGAATTCCTGGTTGGATGACAAAGAGAGAGGACACACACACAAAAAAAAAAAAAAAAAATGAAGTGTGTTCAGGCCAGCTGTTTTTGCTCTTAAGGCCCCCCAAAAAATACAAGGCGACATTTTGAGGCGAGACTTTTGTTGTTGTTGTGTTCCTTGTGTTGCTCCGACGGGTCGCAGGAACGCAGCGAGGATGAAAGAAAAAAAAAGGGAAAACAGCGGCTCGGCTGGACATTCATCGAGTCTCAGGACAGCCAGAGTGTTGTTGTTGTTTGTGTGCGAGACGGGCGATTTTATCCTTTTTCTTGATGGGAGAGACGATAACAACAACAACAACAACAACAAAAAACAAAAAAACAAGCGGTAACGAAGGTCTGGAGGTTTTTTTTTTTCTTTTCTACAGTTGAACTTTTAAAGAGTCTTTTAACAGAAATCAGCAACAATCCTGTTTGTTCCAGATCGTTATTGTCTTGCAGGAGGGGGGGGGACAAAAAAAAAAAAAAAAACCTGTCTATTTGTGAACTTCACTGGTGCAGGAAACAGGAAGTGATACAACAGGAGGAGGAAGTCCGGTTCTCCCCCCCCCGAAAACATTCGTGGAGAAACGGACGACAGCGGATTCATGATTGGTGAATCTGAGGAAGAAAAAGGACAAACAAACAAACAACAAAAAACAAAAACAACCTCTTGCGCCCCAGACGTCGGAGGACTAGTGGCTGACGAGGCCCTGCAGCATCATCATCAGGCGCCGCGCCCGCTTGCTGATCGGGTTGTGCGGCTCCTGCTGCAGGAAGCCGTACAGCTTCGGTCGGACCTGCGACAACACCGACGTCATGTGGTCGCGGGTCAGCGGGTCGCTGTGGTCCAGGTTCATCACCGCGTCCTCCAGGTAGCTGAGAGGTGGGGGGGGGGATAGATGGGTGGGGGTTACGTTACTCGTTCAACATCAGTAGTTCTACTCAGCTTCCTGTGAACATCTGTGTCACCGTTTACTTCGGTTTAACCGTTTTTTTTTTTTTTTTTGCGAAAAATGTGTTGCTCGTTAGCGTTTTATTATCTTGAGTTTAGCTTGTTTTTAAAGTGAAACTAGCTGCTTGTCGGACCGTCAACGCCGAGTTTCTCCTCTGACGCTCGGAGGGGGAAAAACATTCGCCGCGCACCACCCGAACCGCGTCGCCGTGGCAACAGGGTTCTCACGGGGCCGAGAGAAACGTAACTCTGAACGTATTCACTCACGAAGGTCGCCAGCGGCGTGACGGGACGTTCAGGTGTTGATCCGTCGGATATAAAAGCAGAACGAGGAAAACACGCAGCTGGCCGGCAGTTTGAATGTCACACGGCGTCCTTGAGCGCGTCGACGGGCGCCTTCTGCTCTCGCCGACATATCACGGCACAAATTGAGTTGTGCTCGCTTTCTGACCCACCCCACCCCCATTAAATCGTTTTTAAAGTGGGACATCTGGTGGTCGGAGCGTCGGTTGACCCCGCCCCTCTCCCCCTCCCCCCAACAATCACGGCTCCATCAAATCCCCATCAGCACTCTTTTAACAAAAAAATAAAAAAAGGGGGGGAGGGGGGCTTTTAATGTCACTGCACGAAACAGATCAGACGCTCAACGCTTCGTCCGAGCACGTATTTAATTGTTATTCCTTCACGTTTCTCTTCACCACCAGCTAATGATCCGGCTACGATCACGCTCTTCTTCTTCTTCTTTTTGATTAATGACGCCGTCTGTAGTCGCAACAGTCCCGAGCAGCGCTTTGGGGGGAATCTTCTAATGAAATGGTTTCGGAGACAACTTCCCCTCAGAAGTGGAGAAACAGAAGGCTCCTTTATGTTGCGAGTGCGAGTTATTGGTAGATTTCTACGACCAAAACATAAATAAAAACCGAATTTGAATGATTTTGCAAATCATGTCCACCCAAATTATAATTGGAAACAGACCAAAGACAACATATCAAATGTTGAAACATTTCAAATTTGATGGTTGCGACACGTTAAAAAAAAAAAAAAATAAAAAAAAAATTAAAAAAAAAAAAAAGTTGTGACAAAGGCGCCGCAAAAGAAAAGCTGTGAAACGAAAAAAAATTTAAAAAACAACACCTGGTGGAACATCTCACGTCTAATTAGGTTGCCTGGCAACAGGTCAGTAACATGATAGGGTATAAAAAGAGCATTTCAAGAGTGGCAGAGTCTCCCAGCAGTGAAGACGAGGAGAGGTTCACCACTGAAAAGACTTCGTGGGCAAACAGTGCAACAATTCAAGAATAATGTAAAATTACATACAAAACATAGAATTTGCATAAAACGACATAAATTGCTCAGTTTCGACATTTAATAAGTTGTCTTTGTTCTATTTTCAATTACAATACGGCTTTACATAATTTGCAAATCATCGACATGCTGTTTTTATTTAAATTTTTTACGCGGCGTCACGACTTTTTTTTTTTACTCTGGATCGTATCCAGTCATAAGAAAAATAAGTTTTCCTGCATCCTGAAATGAAATATCAAAATAAGCAACAATGAGAATAATATTAAAAAGTTTTTTTAGTTTTTTTAATAAACCTATCCAACAACAATCCTTATTTTTTTTTATTTTTTTTTTTTGTTGGAGACGCTTTCACGTCGATACTCAAACATCAAGTTTAATTTCTCATCATGTGGCAAAACAAAACAAAAAAAAGATGGGGAGGATACAACTGTTATCTAAAGGACTTCCTCACCTGATCTTGAGCTCGGAGCGGGTGGAGAGGTTGGAGGACAGCTGCTGGATGAGTGACAGCAGGACGGGCTGGCTGAGAGGACACGGAGGCTGACCGAACACCTGCTGGGAGTCGATGGTCTCGCATACGTACAGGACCAGGTTCAGATCGGTCGCCGACAAAGCCTGGGAGGAGGAGGAGGAGGAGGAGGAAGAGGAGTTATTCTGATTTGGAGTTTTAAATTAAAATATGTCTTTTAATGCAGCAAATCTCTGAGGAATCATTTCATTGAAGTTTCTTCCTCCTTAGAAGTAGAAAAAAAAAAAAAAAAAAGACTATAACAATGAAACTGCGCATGTATTCATAAGATGTTTCCGTGTCACGTTGAGACATTTTAATAAACGTCTCGGTCTGTGATGGAGACGGGGGGGAAAAAAAGAGAAAAAAGTAGCAGTTTCAGATACAAAGCATCATGGGAAAAAAAAAAAAACAGGTATAATGAATGCCTGCAGCACCGACTAATGCACTGGTGGTCCGGCAAGTGGGACTGTGGAGCAGTTGCAGCATGATGGCTTCTTATAAGGCACATCAGAGAGTGACTGCAGAGGAAGCTGCAGTGTGTGTAGTGTGTGTAGTGTGCAGTGTGTGTAGTGTGTGCAGTGTGTGTTACCTGCTGGAAGGCCTGGTTGAGCTGGCCCTGCTGGAGGAGCTGCAGGATGTTGGCCTGCTGCGTCTGGTAGTCGAGGTGCGCGGTGGGCACCGGGGTGCCGGCCGCCGACCGCATGGCCTGCATGATGCTGGAGGTGACGGCCGCCTGCTGCTCCTTCATCGCCAGGCTCACCTCCCCTTTGACGATCCGCTGCACTTGGCTGAGAATAGACTCCTGCAGGCTGAATAAAAAAAAAAAAAGAGGAAAGTATTGTCAGGCCCGCTTAAACAAACAAACAAACAAACAGAGAGCACGTCAAGGTGAAGTCCTCCGCGTTGACTCAAAATGACTCAACATGCTTAAATTTAAAAATCTCGTCACTTCCTTATTTCAAGAGGTTAAAGTTTCAGTCGGCCGACTTCTCTCCGCCCCGCCCCCGACGATCTATAAACTCTAGAGGCGATGAAATTAATTGCGGAGGGAACGGGAGACTCGATCGAATTTATGTTCTCACATCAGCCCCCAGGATTAAGCTTTGCTTGTTTTTAAATCTCCGATACCGTTAACGCTCCGACGAGGCCTCGCTTGTATCTGATAGTCACGATGTCCGCTCGGGACGTCGCTCCGTGAGGTCGGATAAAATCACTGCTGGCGAATACCGGCCGGTTTGAAGAAGTCAACGGTGGCGTTGGGGGACGATTAGTATGTAAACAGAGTAGTTATAAAAGGTTGGATCATAATTTACTATTTATTTATATATAATTTAACATTATAAATATATACCTCATACATTGTATTCTGTACCATATTTATTTGATCTTATCTAGTCTTATCTTATCCAGTCTTATCTTATCTCGTCTTGTCTTATCTTGCCTCGTCTTATCTTGTCTAGTCTTTTCTTGTCTCGTCTTTCTTTATCTGGTCTTTTCTTGTCTGGTCTTATCTTATCCAGTCTTATCTTATCCAGTCTTTTCTTATCTAGTCTTATCCTTGTCTAGTCTTATCTTGTCTAGTCTTATCTTGTCTAGTCATTTCTTATCCAGTCTTTTCTTTATTTTATCCAGTCTTATGTTATCTAGTATTACTTATTTTATTCAGTCTTATGTTATCTAGTATTATTTATTTTATTCAGTCTTATCTCATCTGGTTTTATGTTATCTGAAAAGAAATGGAGAAAAATAAAAGATAGTTTCCCGAACAGCTCTCTAAAGGAAACGCGTCCGACGGTGTGATCGCTCCGGTACTTACTTTCCCACCATCATCTGGATCTGGTGTTGGACCTCGGCCCGGACGTTGGCTGTGATGTTGTTGGCCAGCTGATCGGTGGAGCTCTGGAAGCCGTCCATCATCTGCTGCAGCTGGCCGACGACGGGGTCTCGCATGTCCTGCTCCCGCTGCTTCCTGCTCTTCAGGTGAGCCTCGAGCTGCTGGATGTCTGGAGAGGGAAAAAAAAGTAAAGTAAAAGCAAATGCATTAATACGGTGAGTAATTAATGCTGAATCGGAAAAAAGGGCCGCAGTGACGCTAATTTCCACTGAGAATCAACAACCTCTGCGGCCGGCCGTCACTGCAGAGTCGAACAGTGACAGCACACATACTCGAGTCGGTTTCCCTCCCGACCAAAATGCAATCTTCATCCCGTTTCCCTGGTTTCAACAGCAAAAGAATTTCACACTCCAATTTCATGAATTATTTTAGAACTAAAAAATACTTTTCAAAGAGCTGTTTGTTCGAGCTTTATGTTTGCACAAACTTTGTCGTGTTGGAGAACGCGAGTGTCTACGGAGAAATCGGCGACGCAGCCGGTCCACTGCTCCCCAAATTTGTTTTAATAAAACGTGTGTAACTCGGGGGTTATATCGTCCTCCTGCTCCTCAGCAGCAAGTTATAACTAATTGATTTACCCTCGTATGTATATTTGATACTATCCTATAAATGATGTATAAATACACACTGCACCCAAAACAAAGGAGGGAAATCTGTGCTGAACACAGTAGCTTTAATGCGGAGCAGATGTTGATGCGGCTCTCGCAAAAAGGTGCAGTCCATTGTTTACGCAACTAAACCCCCAAATATGATAATGGATTAAATTTAAATTGGAGGCAAGGGTGCGGCCGGCCTCATTATTTACCGCGGGGTTAACGGCGTGCGTCTCCTCGCTGCAATGGAGCCGTGATAACATCGCTAAATTTGAAAAACAAAGCTCGGGTTACCGGCTTCCAGAGAGGTGTGTGTGTGTGTGTGTGTGTGTGTGTGTGTGTGTGTGTGTGTGTGTGTGTGTGTGTGTGTGTGTGTGTGTGTGTGTGTGTGTGTGTGTGTGTGTGTGTGTGTGTGTGTGCTGTCTCCGAGTCAGCAGACTGCTTATCCACGACATCAGCACGCCGGCTCGCTCTGAAAAGGCATCATTACAAAAGCTGTCCCTGAGATCGTTCAGAGAGACGGGAGCTTACTTAAGACTTCCAGACACACAACCCCGATTTCGTGTGTGTGTGTGTGTGTGTGTGTGTGTGTGTGTGTGTGTGTGTGTGTGTGTGTGTGTGTGTGTGTACACGATGACAACACCGATGCAAAAGTGTCTCTCGGTGACTGTTAATGAGAGCAGCTTCACGGGACGTCTGTGAATCTGAATGTCTAATAAACACGTGTGAAGTGGACTTTCTCAGCATGTCAGTTTAAAAAAAACCAAAAAAACCAAACAAACACAACAACACAAACAAAAACACAACAACAAAAACTTAGTAAAAAGTCATTTTACATCTCAATATCTGAGTTCGTCGTTCCAAATTCTGATTGCTGAGATGCACATCCCCACCGAGGCCGTGAGACATGCTCTCCCCCCTCTAAACCGCATGAAAACCGCATGAAAACCAAAGATTCATACCATTTATAACCATGTTCCTTTTTCTTAAAAAAAAAAAATATATATATATTTTTTTTTTTAAATGAGCCAGCCTTTGAATTTTTATCTAAAGAATGCTTTGGTACGAGGCGACGGTCGGTGCCTTACATTCGTGCGTGCCTTGCTTGAAGCTGTCGTTGATCTGCTGGAACATGGACTGGCAGCCTCGCTCGAACACCGGCAGCACGATGCTCTGGAAGGCGTCTTTGTAGGCCGCCTGGATCGGCCCCTGCATCGCTTCGGCCGCCGCCCGGCCGATCGCGTCCGTCGTGTTCTGCGAGCACGGACGGACGATTTCAGGCGCACAGAAAAAGGTAAATGTAAACCGCCGACGGGGCGTTTAGAGTCGGATCGCCTCACCTTGGATTTGACCACCTTGCTGACGTTGTCCTTCAGCGCGATCTCCACGGCGGTCAGTTTAGCGGCGATGGTATTGCTCAGCTGACCCGTCACCGGCTCCAGACTTTTAGAGATTGCTGGAGAGGGAGAAGAATGAAAAAGAAAAAAAGATTAGTAAGAAAGTCTTCTATAATTAGGCGCGAGGCAAAAAAAAAAAAAAGAGAAAGAAAGAGAGACGGAAACGTCTCTCCAAAGACTATATTTTAGTGTCTCTTTAGATGAAACATTAAATAACACGGTGATTAACTGACGCACGAGCCCGGCGTGCACTTTGGAGCTTTTTGTCCATCTGTAGCAGCAAAAACTGAATTTCACGACTATCATCAGCAGATTTGCGGCATTAAATAGACCTCATATTCGGTCATCATCAAAAAGAAAATATAATGAAAATAAATTTTACTCTGGGGGGTAAAACATTACATCTGCTTCGCCTTATAATGACAACGGCAACAACAAAAAAGCAAAAGTAAATTTCGAGGTGCCTGAGCTCTTTGATCTCTCCACACACAAAAAAGAACAACAACATCTGCTCCGCTTAAAACTGGAAAAAAAAAAAATAAACTAATCAAAAAAATACAAAGTAATGCACGGCATCTTTAGGAGCCATAATAAAAAAAAGAATCTAGGTACACTGAATACGGAGAGACTTTCCCACCAAAGAGAGCAAATCTGTTCAGTTTATTGTCCTGAAATGAGCTGCACATCTGTATGTGGGTGTTGGGAAAGACGAGAGCGGCGAGGAGCTGATGAACAGCAGCAGACCGGGGGTCACCGTACGCTCAACTGAAGCCACCGCATGCATTTAAACCTTAAAAAGCTTTTTATTGTCTTACAAGGCGGCAAAACGGCTCAACGTCGCCCTCGTCTGGAGAGGAGAGGGGCTGATTCTACAAACTGGGTCTCAGCTAGGAATCAGATAATATATATAAATGGCACAACTAAACAAATTAAAGTACATTCAAACTGATATCTTGAACCATCTAGAATATAATTACTCCTGCACATTGATGTTTAATATTTCCTGTGTTTTTCTATTTTCCCGATTTGTGGCGGGGTTTTTTGGGTTTTTTTTTGCGCCTCCTTACTTTGCGGGACCGTTTTCTTCATCTCGTCGCGCAGCACTTTGTCCATCCGGTTGGTGAGAGCCGAGCTGAGGGTGTGACCGAGCTGCTGGCTCAGCTGCTCCTGGAGCTGCTGCTGGTGGTTCTGACTCTCGGCCAGAACTCGCTCCAGCCGGCGGTCTGAGGAATCGCAGCACGTCAAGGCATCAAAGAGACTCCAAAATAAACAACTCCACAACAAAAAACCTGAAATCTGAAGCGGCTTGGAAGGATACGCTCGTGTTCCTGGTGGGTCGTCAAGACGTGTTCAACTTGCGCCATGATGGAGCTCTGCATGGTTTCGATCTGTCCGCGCAGATCGGTCAGCTCCCTCTGCTGGCTGCGCAGCAGCATCAACAACTCGTCCTGCACTTCGGCATTAAACTGCGAGCGTGAAGGGAGAGGAGACGTTAAAACGTGACTTAACTTTACCGTTAAATTAAAAAAAAAAAAAAAACACGGTGGCAGTTTATGCACTGAAATACATGAAAGGTGCGTTTTTAATGAAGTCACCTGAGCAGAATCTGTTTGCCTGGACTGAGACGATTCACTGCAGAGAGGAGAAACCATCTTTAAACATTCAAACCAAATGCATCGAGTGGTTCATGTAATGTCGAGTAGATTCAATGGACTCCTGCACTGCATTAATGCAAAGAGAATATTGGATTCTTTTATGGAGATGTTTTTTTTTCCCTAATTGTTATAAATTCCAGGAACAAACAACAAAAAGTTTAAAGTTTGGCTTCAGCTGCTGAACTTTAATTTAATTATGCTGAACTGAGTCAAGAGAGAGCGTCTTTATGATGCTATTTGATGAGAGCACCAAAAATCTGCAGTCCAACAGTAATTTAGCAAAAATTTAATAAAAAAAAGAAAATCACTTTCTTCAGCAGGTTGACATAAAAAAAAATTAAAAAAATCAAACCTGGAAACTGAAAGAAAATATCTCTCAAACAGGTTTTGACTGGTTATCCACCAAAAACAATGAATGCCTGATGTGTGAGTTGAGTTTCCCTCAGAAGTTCTAAGATATGTTATAAGAACTTTTTCCAGAGTCACATCCTTTCGAAATCGAACGTACCTGTCGTCCTTCTTGAGCTTCCTCTTTAGTTTCGGCGACGCTCGCGGCGACGACTTCCAGTCCTTCACCGGCAACCTGTGAGAGGAGCGGGAGCCGCAGTTTCCCGAGGACGACCCCAGACTGGCCACCTCGTCGTCTGGGTCGCTGGGACGACAACAACAACAACAAAAATAATCAGAACCTCATTGTTCCATAAATAAACTCCCGAATTCATGTTTGGGATATAAGAGTTGGTTTGCGGTACCTCTGCTCGGTGCCGCCGTCCTGGCAGTCGTTCTGTGAGAGGTGGTAGGACCGCATGTGGTAAGGCGAGCTCAGGTGTCGGTCCTTCGACTCCTCTCTCGAGCTGCCATGGACACACGACATGTTAAAAAAAAAAAAAAAAAAAAAAAAAAAATCACAACAAGCAATTCAACACGCATGACATAAAGCCGTTAAAAAGGAGCTGTCTGCAGGGTTTTAGTGCCATCTAGTGGTGAGGTTGCAGATTGAAATTAACTAAACGCCCCGTAATAGTCAGCGTTTGGTTTGGTCCCTTCTGCTCTACTGTAGAAACATGGCGGTGCATTGTGGTCCGTGGAAGAGGACCCGCTTCCTATGTAGGTATAAAAGGGCTCATTTAAGGTAAAGAAACACAATAATTCTTAGTTTCAGGTGATTATAAACTTGCCAACAGATCCACCTAAATCGTACACACGGATTCTTTTATGCCTTAAAACTTATTTTTTTGGTGAATATTTTTTCACACTGCTGTTTTACTTTTGACATAAATATGTAAAAAAAAAAAAAAAAAGAGATAAATAATCCTCATCAAAATATCCAAACTTTTGTCAGTTCTTTGTCAGATCACCGACGTACCCGTCGATGAGTATTTGACGCGTTTTACGAGCGATGACTCACCAGTCTCCGAGGCCGTTGTCCCTCAGACTGTTCCTGGTTTCCCTGGTGATGTCCGGGGCGGCCGGCCAAGGCGTGTGGCTGCCGCCGCCGCCGCCATCCGAGGACCCTCCTCCGGCTCCGGGGTTCTCCTGGGACAGCGCGTTCTCCAGCAGAGACGGGGTGTGGCTGAGTCGGGGCTCGGACTCGGCCGACCCGCCCGCCGGCCCGTCTGAGCCTCCGAGTTCGAGCTGCAACAAGCTACGACGGAAAGGATTATTATCGGGTTCATTCGAGGAACTACTCGCATTTTTAGAAAAGAAACACACAAAAAAAGGCTAATTTAAAGATTAAAAAGGGTCAAATAAACTAGAGTGGAATAAGACGGATGAATCACGGATCAAGATGCTCCTTTTCCAGGTTTTTTTCTGCATGTTTTTAAGTACTCGCAACCACTTTTAAATCAACAAATTTATTTTTACGTCCTGCCGATTTGTTTCCTTTCGCACAGGTGCAACAGATCAGTTATATTTCTGAAGATATTTTCTGCCTTCTGTCTCGGCGTACCTGCTGTTGTTGGCGGTGCGCGGCGAGGTCAGCAGGTGCAGAGCGGACGCGGCGGACGCCATGCTGTCCGTCTGGAGGGCGGAGAGCGGCGAGGGCTCCAGGCCGGACACGAGTCCCCGCTGGAGCTGCAGGGTCTGGGACGCGATCTCCGGCATGTCCTGGGACATGGCCGTGGAGGCCGAGGAGATGACGTCGGGGGAGCGGGCGCGCGTCGGAGAGGCCAGCGGCGGCAGGAGGGGGGAGTCCAGGATCTGGGGGCTGTCGAGCGCCAACGGACCGGCGGGGGACGCCAAAGCCTGGAGACGGTGGGAGGAGGAGGGAGGAAATGTCTTGAAAAAAATAAAGAAGCTTTGGAGAGTGATAAAGATGTCGAGAGTGAGAGTGTGTCGGATCTCACCGGTACGCTCTCCAGTCCGGGCAGCAGGAGGGCCGACGCTGCTCTCGGGGTGCTGGTGGAGGCGGAGAGAGACAGACCGCCGCCGCCGTTGGTGTTGCTGCCGTCCCCCCTGTTGAGACTCTGGCTGACGTCGTCCAGAGCTCTGCACACGGCGAGACGGACAACCATGCTCACAACACAAGAGGAATACTGTGTGTGTGTGTGTGTGTGTGTGTGTGTGTGTGTGTGTGTGTGTGTGTGTGTGTGTGTGTGTGTGTGTGTGTGTGTGTGTGTGTGTGTGTGTGTGTGTGTGTGTGTGTGTGTGTGTGTGTGTGTGTGTTTACACGCTATAACAGACCGGTGGAGGCTGTTTGTGAAGTGAACAAAGGAAGACAGAAGATTATTTTTGGAGGGACGATCAATAAACATCCCGTGTAGGAACTTTCTGTCTTTGTCCCCAAAGTGATCGGAGCGCTGTAGAAGTAGAACTAGTGATGGGCGTTGTTGTGATTTTAATCGGTACCGATACTTATCGATTCTCTCATCGATCTCGGAGCGGCGGGCGACGGACCCGGAACAGCGGAAATAGATCCAACGTCTTAATCAGAAACGGAGTTGGTGAGATAAAAATGTGGAGGATGTGAAGCAATAATAAATACGATTTTGTGTTTTTGGATCGCTCTAGTATTCATTGCAGAATCGTTCACGTCGGAGCTCATCGATACGACGCTTCAGGTCCCGCTTTGGAGCCGGTTAATATAACGTTTAAAAAAGGTTGAAATTGTGCCCTGAAAGTAAATCTGCGACCCGTTTTCTTCTGACAGTAAAAACTAAAAAAAAAAAAAATGCAAATAACAAGGATGCCGATGATGAAAATGTTTTCAGATTTCTTCCACAGACACTTCCCACTGCTGATCACTTTCTTTTTTGTTCTTTTTGAAAGTAAGAGCTCACCTGTTAGTTGAGTCAGAGTTGCTGCTGATGGCCGTGATGATGGTCAGACTGCTGGCGCTGCTGCCGGGAGACGCCGGCACCTGGAAGAGGGCGAGGAAACAGTGAAATGCAGTAAAACAAAAAAGAGGGATTTTTAAAATCCATCTTTCAGTGTTTAGAAACTGAACACAACTACAGCGAAGAGTAGATAAATGCGAAGGGTCACATCTATGATAAAAAAAATACCTTCATGAAAAAAAGTTTCTAATATCACTTCTTCTTGTCTCGCTGCATCTCACTTTAAATGTGAAGTCTTCACTTTTAAAAATGTGAGATGCAATGTGAAGTCTTCACTTTTAAAAATGTGAGATGTAGCGAGACAAGAAGAAGTGATATTAGAAACTTTTTTTCATGAAGGTATTTTTTTTATCATTAGAAATTGGCTGAGATGTGACCCTTCGCATTTATCTACTCTTCGCTGTAGTTGTGTTCAGTTTCTAAACACTGAAAGATGGATTCAGTCGGTGTGTTAACAGAGTTCCCGATGTGTTGACTGCTGCTAACAGCACTTAACCGATATGTGGGAGGAGGTTTCCTATTCATTGGCGAGATGTTGCTAGGCGACAAATGTGCAACTGTGAAACTCAGGACGTGAAGCAGACGGCTCCTTTGGTTTGGTCTGCGAGAGGTCGTACCGAAGTGCTCGGTGTCATGAAGGCGTCGGGAGTCATCAGCTTGGGCATCGCTCCGCCGCCGCTCGAGTTCGACAGGAAGTCGGAGGGAGCGGGAAGCGACGGGATCTTCCGCAGGTCGGTCTGGGAGCCGCTCCCCGACTCCTTGTCGGAGCTCTGGTCGGTGAGGTGGTCCGAGAACGCGGCTGGAGACACACAAAGACACACAAAAAAACTGCTAAATGAGACACAAAATGTGAATTTAAAGTAAAAAAAAAACAAAACAAGAAAAGAAAAGAAAGAAAGATGATAATGAGGGAGAAAAAAAATTAGAGACAAATGGGTTTGGACATTTTGAAATAAGTGCAAGATTTATAGAAATTTATGAAAGTGTTAACTTACCAAAACCATCGTGAGAATCTGAATGAGAAAGGAAGTCGACAGAGCTGGAAATCATGTTGGGCTGAAACCAGATCTGGACGTCCTGCAGACTCCTAAAACACACACACAACAAAATGAAGACTGCCGTGTGTTTTGTATTGATGATTTTTATAGTAACTGTTTCGTTATAAAGCTCTTTGAAAACCAAACAAAAACTCTGAATATTTATGTACAATAAATAAATACGACAGGGCAAGAAAAATATAACGTTTATCTGTAACATCTCCAACAAAAAAAAATCTGTGATATGAGGAAATACATGATTTAAGAATGTAAATTAAAGGTTCCCTCTTGGCAGCTTGGTGTGTTTTATTATTGACTTCTACTTTATTCACTCCACTCACGCCAACATGAGCTGAAAACTTACTTGGTGTGAACACAGTAGAGTTTAATCTGGATCCCAGACTTGGACTCAGTTGGTCCTTGAGTGCCCTCTAGAGGAGAAAAAAAAACACAAGTCGTGTTCAGTAGAGAGAAAAAAAAAAAGAATAACACTCCGTATTTACCGTCCAGTTTTAAATGAAGTTTGAAAGCTAAAGTAAATAAATACTGTGTAAATGTGTGTGTCCACCTGTCGTCATGCTCTCGCTCTCCTCCTCGGCGGGGAGGACCTCGGTGTGTCGCAGGCGGCTGTGGGCGACGTCCCGGACGCCGAAGCTGAGCACCGGGTGGGTGAGCAGGAACTCGGACACGGCCGTGAAGTTCGCCTTCCCTTTGTCCAGGTCCTGCCGCAGCTCCATCACGTACAGAACCTGAGGAAAACAAAACAAGAACCACGCCGGACGAGTGTGAAAGCGAGAAACCGAGACCTCGGGACCAGCGGGACGGTTTCACAGGCGGGACGGAGACGAGTTCCAGTAACTCAAACCGTCTTCTCTCCGAAGTTGAACTCCAATCTCAGTGTTTCGTATTAATGTCAAATATGTCAAAGGATTTTATGCTGAGGAGAAAAATAAAAGTTTTAGTATTTGTGCGGCTTCCTTCCCTTCTGCTCACCTTCCTCTGCACGTCGGTGAGGATCAGGTACTCGGCAGCGAGGTCCAGACTGGCCTTCAGACCCGGCAGCGCCGACGAGTTGAACGGATCCGGAGAAAACCTGCGAGGGGGAGAAGAGGGCGAAACGAGGAAGGACGTCAATAAAAAGAGCGCCAGACCATAGAAAACATGGAAATAAGAGAAATATTACATTTAATACAGATTATTAGAAAACAACCGCAGTCGGCTCAAATAAATCACGACCATGTTGTGACGGACCGAGTCACGACTCGGCATTATTAAGCACCTTCCGAAATGTTCAACCACTGGACCGACGGACCGAAAGAAAACCCACCTGATGGTCTGTAAACAGGTCCAGGAGACGGTGCACCACATCTTAAGCTCCTGGTTCTGATCCGCTCCGGTTATCAGAAACCGCCAGAAAGGAACCCTGAAAACAGGAGAAGGAAAAGAGAAGGAAGGTGAAACAAACTTTTAACGCCTCGGACGAGCGTGAAGACGCCGCGGCCTGTCGTGCGTTTTTTTTTACTGACTCGGGGTCCTGACGCTTGTGGTTGTCGCAGAAAAGCAGGCAGGAGAGAGGACGCCCTCCGTGAGGCCGCAGCTCGTGAAGGCATCTGGACGTCGGAGAAAAGAAACGTGAGGAAAAACAAACAAACAAACGAACACGTGATGAAAAGGTATCGGTCCCGTTTTCATTACCGGGGTTTGTCCTGTCCTCCTTCTATGTAAATCTGCCAGAACTTGATGTATCCGTCGTGGCTGGCCGTCGCCAGCACGGTGCCGTCCGGAGACAGGGCGCCTTCGCTGACCCGCTGGACCAACACACATTTAACAACACACACACACACACACACACACACACACACACACACACACACACACACACACACAGTCATTAATGCCAGCAAAAATCAGAACTGGCGGCTTATTTATTTTTTGATTGCTTGATTACATTAGCGTCCGTCTTTTTTTCTTCTTTTTTTTATGTTTCGATTTTGTTTTGAAAAACAGAACTTGAAACAAATCTTGAAAAAACACATTTACATGATGTTCCCATTTTAAGCAAAGTTAGAAAAGAATAAAGTCAGAATAATTTAAGGAGTACAAACTGTGTAAATAATACATATAAAAGAGAAAAATGAATGATAAAAAGTAATTTGAAAATATGAACATTGAACAGAGGAGGAGCTAAATGAAAACCAGGACGCGTAATCGATCCAAAACTTTTCTTGTTTGAGTTTTAAAACTAAAATATCTTTGATCACATCAACTGTGGGAATTTTGAGTTGTCATTCATTTTGTGGTGAGAGCTTTCGTTACTCGCAGCCTTGAAATGTTTTAAACCTTCTTCTTCAATAACAAAAACCACGTTGTTTTAAATAAAGTTTATTATTAATAATAAAGAGTTTCAGTTTCCATAATGGAACACAGTAAAATGACAATCTGACATCTGAAGTAACTTTTTTAAATGTTTTTAATTATGTAATAATATGGTTTAATATGTGACGCTGATCCTACCTGAGTGTGACCTTTGATCGTGATGAGGCCTTCCTTCAGTTCTGTGGCGTCAAGAGGCCAACTGCTGTTGCTGGCTCTCAAGATCTCCAGGTCCCAAACTTCAGCCTGGAGGAGGTGGAGGAGGAAGAGGAGGAAGAGGAGGAGGAAGAGGAGGAAGAGGAGGGAGAACATTTGAACATTTTTAGATGCAAGGAATGTGTTTATCTCCTGATGCAGGTTGTTTATTCTGACCTCAACAGAAAAGTGCATTAATTGGGTGTGTGTGTGTGTGTGTGTGTGTGTGTGTGTGTGTGTGTGTGTGTGTGTGTGTGTGTGTGTGTGTGTGTGTGTGTGTGTGTGTGTGTGTGTGTGTGTGTGTGTGTGTGTGTGTGTGTGAGTGTCCTGTCTTCTTTGTGAACTTACAAATGACTTGAATGAACTTGAGTTTGACCTATTTATCTTTTTTTTTTTTTTTTGTGCCTCAGATATATTATATTTGGGCTTTGGGTCTGTTTTGCAGTTTTTAAATGGAGGACAAAACATTTGACAGTAAAAAAAAAAATAGAAATAAAAAACCGCTGATACCCTGTCTTCGTGGAGGAGGGCCAACGTCTGGCTGGTGTCGTCCTGGTTCTCCTCGTTGTCGTCCAGGATGAACGGGCACCAGATGAGGCGGCGGTGGGAGTTCAGCGGAGTGTCGTCTGGCCGTCGGATGTGAACCACGATTTGATCTCTGCGTGGAGCGTGTTAAGGAGAGAAGAACAGGTCCTGGGGGGTGAAGTGGAGTACAGTAATGAGACACACACACACACACACACACACACACACACACACACACACACACACACACACACACACACACACACACACAGAGGCCTCATGTGAGGATACAGTATCTTGCTGCCGGTGCAGGTGAGCTGCCAGACCATCAGGTTGCCCGCCTCGTCCACGCAGCCCAGCAGGGAAGAGTCCAGGTGGGCGAAGGCCAGATCGGTGACGGCCCCGGTGAACCCCTTCAGCAGCGAGCGCTCGGCGAAGCCCACGCTCAGGACGCGGATCATGGCGTGGTTGTTGGCACCTGAGAGCATTCGAGAAGATACTTTATTAATCCCTCATTAAAGCCCGTCGTTAATAAAGCGATGAGGTGCCCGTGTGGTTGCTCCACTAGATGTGTGAGCGTGACAGCAGCTGACTTTAATGGCGCCACAATAAATAACAACGGCAAGTGTGTCACAGATTAGTTAAGAGAGCTCAGAGAAAAAGTGGAGATCTGTTTGGTTTGCACTCAGGGACACGATATCTGTCAGATCAGCAAAAAAAATACAAAAATAAAAAACGATTCTTCCTGCATCCACACTTGGTTATAGTCTCAAAAAAGTTTTTTTTTTAAATGAAATTTATACAATAAACCAGCAGCCGGTTGAAAAGCAAAGAAAATTCAAAAGTAAAAATCAGAAAAAACAGGCAGGAAGAACGACTCCGTAGTTACCGTGCGGGATCACTACGTAAAACGCCCTCCATGATATTCTAGTTCTCATTTCCTGGCTGAAAGGATTCCAGTAACGACTCCAGCAACGACTGCGGGACTCTCACCTCGGATGGCGTAGGCCAGGAAGCTGTTGGACACGGCGATCAGCCGGCCGTAGTAATACTTGTGTTCCCAGTCGTACTTGGCGACAGGTTGAATCTTCACCTGAACCAAAACACAACGTTCATAATTTAATACACATAAAATGAGCTCAGAAAAAAGTTTATACACGGTTTTTCCACCTCAAGAGCCAAAACATAGTCCTCAAAATTTTACTCCCATTATTATCTTCGTCATATTTAAATGTCAAAGTCATCACAGATGGAGGTTTTGATCAATACAAAAATATATATATATATATTTATTTTTTTTCCAGGTACTGACAGTCTCCAAACTCTTTTTTGGGATTTGCTTTTCTTACCTTGTTGCTGCCCCGAGCTTTGCTGTTGATGCTGGAGTCTTGACTCGCCACGATCTCCACGTTGTTGGAGGTGATGGGGATGCAGGTGGACCCGTCGTCACCGGTGAGGCAGCTGGGACAAAAGAAAATCCAAAAAAATCACAGCGCGCAGATTTTTAGTTTCTTAAAAATAAAAGTCGGTACAAATGTGACGCCGGTGACGGAGTGACCGACTCACATGATCTGAGTCTCCTGAGCGGTGCTGAGGTCCGTGGAGATGGGCCTGGTAGAGTCCGACATGGTGGACCGGTCGGTGCTGCCCAGCAGGCCGACTCCCAGCAGCCCGTTCAGCTCGCCATTGAAAGACGGCTTCCTCCGACCGTCGCTCGACTGCACATCTGAGGGAGGACGACGAAAGTAGGAGGTATTAAGAGAGACCAAAAAATTAATAAATAAATCCACAGCCTGCAGAGAGAAGTTTCTTCTGGAGGTATTTATCAAACAGCGGAATAAAAAAAAAAAAAGATTTGTGACCCAAAAATCATGCTTTGATTGTCTGTTCACTTACTGGAAAACTACAAACGTACTTGTTCTTGTAAATTTACATTTGATTTGATTTTAAAATAAATTCAACTGCTTTTCAATGTGCGTGGACCAGTTCTTCCATCCACTGATTACTGGGACACTTAAAGTTATTACACTCAACAAAAAATATAAACTCAACACTTTTTCACTCTCACTTTTCATGAGTTAAGAGTAAAAACATCTAAAACTTATTTTATGCACACAAAAGGTTTATTTCTCTCAAATTGTGGTCGCAAATCTGTTTTGCACTAAATGAGCACTTCCACTTTTTGCCCAGATAATCCTAAAAACCTGACAAGTGTGGCACATCAAGGTGCTGATTAAAGAGCAGTGATTAATGCACAAGGATGGACCTACATCATTTTTGTTGAGTGTAAATTACACCTGCTCTTCATCTGTAAAACAAAATTCAATAAAAAAATTTAATTGCTGTTAAATCAAGCATCGATATCGTATTAAATGTTTTGATAAAGTTGCAGATGAAGAGGTTTAATCTATTAAAAGTCTTGGAAAAAGTAAAGGAACCGTTATGTCGATTTATTCTTATTTTAAATCATATATCTCAAGTTACTGAAATTATTTATGAAAAACAGGCATTCATTTAGGGAAACTTACAGCTGTAAATGTCTACGACTTTAACTTTTCAGTGTTTGTAAAAAATGATGTTAAAACTGTTGACAAGTTCATAAGTTTCTCTCCAATGCTTTTCCAGTAGTTTTGCTGGTTTTTATTCTGATTCCTTTACTTAAGTAAAAAAGTACCATTACATCTGTGTAAAAATACTCCAAAAAGTCCTTCATTCAAAAAAAAAAAAAAAAAAAAAAAGTCCAACTTAACCACAAGAACAAAAGTAGAAGCAGCAAAATCTAGTTTAAATATGAAAGTAAAAGTCCCAGTTTGGGAGAAAAGAAGAAAGAAAGTCTGTTTTCAATTTTTTTTTTGAACTTTTTCTCTCCCTTTGATTTTCGCTGAGATGTCGGATCATGTTGAAAACGTATTGAAATGAAACCATGTGAGAAGTTTGGAGGGGGAAGAAGAAAAAAAACCCACAATTTGGTGGAGCTGTTAACGACTCAAGACGATGAGATGTGACACCGACTGTTTCTTTTTCTTTTCTTTTTTTGTGCAAGATGTCAGAAGAAAAAGAGATTTTCATGAAACGCCGCTTTCATTTGAACGTGTCGTATTTCATTTTCATGTGACCGATGAATGTGATGGAGTACAAAGTGCAATAATTCCCTCTGAATAAGTACAACTACCTCAACATTGTCCTGTAATAAAATGTACTCTGTGTACTTTCCACATCTGATTACAGGAGCAGGATATCCTGCTGTTTCCTTTCACATTAACTTCCCCCAAAACAGGGGAAATTAATATATTTATAAACTCTTCGGTACAGCACTTGATCATTTGGACATTTTACAATAACCCTGAAAAGACCGACGGGGCTGAAGGTCCCTGAAGGCACCTGAAGGTCCCTGAAGGCACCAACACCACCGACCTTCTGCGCACTTTATGAAAGCTAATTGTTTAAACCAGTTAAAAATAATCCTCCATAAAGAAACACCGAAAACTGCTCAAGAGGAACACAAAATAAAACATTTAAAAAGAGAGGAGCAGGTACTACGAGAGTACACGTTTCAAATAAACTCAATGTTGTCCTCCTTTTTCTTTTCTTTTTTAACGAACATTTTAATCTCCCGTCAGTCAGAGGCTCTGTTAGCCTGTTAGCCTGTTAGCCCGAGCTAACGTTGAGAGCGACCGGATTTACTTTTTTTACCCCAAAATAAATAAATAAATAACCTCAGTTTGCGTTTTAACGTCGAACCGGAACCGGAGTCTGAATCCGCGTGAGAACACGAGTGAGGAAATTCGCTGACATTTAAAAACGATGAAATGACGTCTTTAGTTTGGAGGAAAAAAAAAAAAAAGAAGAAGAAGAAGAAGAAGCTACCGCGCGGAGCTAACGGAGCTAACTTAGCTCCACTGCAGTTAGCATTAGCTCAAGCGGCGCGCTAACCCCCCTCCCTCCCTCCCTCCCTCCCCCTCTCTCTCTCTCCCCCCTCCCCCCCTCTCTCTCTCCCCCCAAATTCACATTCACAATCTATTTAACCTGCTAGCCGGCTAACACTTAGCATTCCGTTAGCTCCGCTCGCGGCCTCTCTCCGTCCCCCCTCCTCCTCCTTCTCCTCCTCCTCCTCCTCCTCCTCCCGGTTCTCCAACTTACCGGCGCTGTTCCCGGGACGGTCGAGCTTCAGGATGTCCCGGAGGTGCTGCGTCGCACCCTCGATGTCCATATTAGAATTGGTCGCCATGGGTGAGGGAAGAGGGGGGAGACCGGGTGAGTTGAGGGGGGAGAGAGAAGAACGGCTTGTTTGGATGGCGACGCTGTTACTGTTCACCCAGAGCAACAGTCTAAACTTCCGGTTGGTCCGTGCGTGCGGAGTTCCGACCTGTCAACTGTTGTCAGGTCACTTTGGTTCCTACCTCGAAAAATCCGACGCGGTTCAGAGAAACTGTACACAAACACCCGTCACCGACATCTTTTAACTCATTTCTGTAGGCTACCGTTGAACTACCCGCGCCGTTAAAATGCATATTGCTTATTTTATATTTTAACTGTATTTGTGTTTAATCTTATGCATTTCTTTTCTATATTTTTACATTTTCCTTTATATTTGTTTTTATGTGAAACACTGCATGCACTTCTCTTGCTGTAAAGCGCTTTGAGCTGCATGTATTGTATGGAAGGTGCTATACAAATAAAGTTCAATAGGAGCAGTAGTAGAGCGCAACTTAACAGCATATTATCTACTTGTATTTATTTTTTTCATATTTATCCTTTGCGCATTGCAATTTTATCTTCCCCTTAATGTGTTCTGGCACCTATGAATATGCAACTTGAAAGAATATTTTCAGTTTTGCACGTGACACAATCCTTTCAGAGCATGTGTTACCAAATTCTTTAAACCCAACAAAAGGCAGCTGCTCAGTTCTTTCTCTGAGATTAGAACAGGAAAAGTTTGACCAAACGTTATTATCTACTATATCTATGTTGCCGTTTAAATTTCCAAATGGAAAGCAAACTGATTTACACTGAAAAAAATATTTAATCTATCATTTTGTTTCGGATATTTCCAAAGCACGAGGGTCCCCCGACGCCCTCTGGTGGCAGAAAAACAAACCGCACATCTAGCATGTCTTTAGGATATGATATATGATGTGTTATGAAGTGTTTCTTCAGTTAAATGTTTTGCAGTGTGTATAGTTAAACACGTATTATCAGAGTCCTTCTGCTTTCTTGTCTGTTTGACCACAGGGAAAATCCAGGCATCTGAAAGAAGAAATTACACCTACACATTTCATTTTTTTTTTCCACTTCAAATTTTAACTAAACTTTTATTGCTTTTTGGCTTTTCAATGTATTATCAACTTATTCTACAAAACTCTACAACAGCAAACTGCCGCAGCTCCTTTTTGAGGGGGAAGCGATCGGTGCGTCGACGATCACGTGATTCCCGTTGATGCTTACGACCATTTTGTGTTGCACAGAAAAAAGATCTCTCGTGTGTCGTACCCTCGTTTCAAACTCGCACGACACTCCTGAGAAGGAAAAACCCTCCCACGCACACGAGCTATAAAAGGTGACAAACCTTTTAAGAAGACTCGTTTACAGCTACGGCCGACAAACTTTGTCCCGAAATGTCCCGATAAAACATCCCCTTCATCTTCAGATTAATAATCTGACACAAAAAGCGCTCGTTTATCCCAGATTTCAAACCTGTACGTCTCACTGAGGCCAGTAAAATAGCAGAAATACAGAACTTTAATAACAGTGATGAAGCAAACTGACTGTAAAAACTGTGTACTGGTCACTTCAGGCTGAAGTTTAGGTTCCCGAAAACCAAAAACAAGAGACCCCGTGTCTGATGTGCATTTAGATGAAAAGGTCATCCAAAGGTCATCCAAAAGTCACCCCCCCCCCCCAAATAAATAAAAAATAAACACCCAAAAAAACTTTAAGGTGAAACTCGTATGAAGACTTACAGTGTCTTGAAAATGAAATAAAAATAAATAAATTAGCCAGAAAGAGATCTGGAGACACAAAAGGCCACACCGATTAAGAAAAAAAGTCCAAGTTTTATTGTGTATCGTGGCTGTAAGTCCATGTTGAAACTGGCAGACGTGTGTGTGTGTGTGTGTGTGTGTGTGTGTGTGTGTGTGTGTGTGTGTGTGTGTGTGTGTGTGTGTGTGAGAGAAAGAAAGAAAGAGAGAGAGAGAGAGAGAGAGAGAGAGAGAGAGAGAGAGAGAGAGAGAGAGGGGGAGAGAGAAGATGCAGGATTGAAGAAAAGCAACACGTCAAACTTCACGTCAAACTTCACGTCCTCCACAATTCTTTGGCTTGCGAGAGCAAAACCTGGCATGAGACGACAAACCATGGCAAACGTCAACGATCGCGTAAAGGAGAATAAAACTCAAGTTAAACACACGAAGGCGATCTAAAGTAAACACACGGGAGGCATCTAAAAAAGAAAAAACACACACAAAACAAATTACAGCACAGGGAGACAAATGCAGGAGCCAACTCCCCGAACCCCAAAACATCGGATCTATGAACCAGACAGTGCTAGGACAAAACAAAAAATAACAAAAAATAAAAACCAGTTGACGGCAGTGGAGTCAACAGCGGAGTGAGAACGGGTGTTTGTTTTTTTTCCCCCCAGAACAGAGCAAAGAAAAGAGTGGAGAGCAGAGCGGAGAGAGTTAATGGCGTCGGTGGGCTGTTTTGTCCTTCCGGTGGCTTGAGTGTAGATATTGTAATGAGGGTTTCTTCTCCAGCATCATGCAGAATCAGCAAAGCGGCAGACTGAGGAGGGAGGAGGGGGGAGGAAGGAGGGGAGGGTAGCGGGCTCGGGTGGGGGTGGGGGCGTCTGATTGGTCGGCCGGCTCTCAGCAAAGAAAACGCGTCGCAGTTCTTACTGGCTGGGTTTCTCTTAAAACAAAAAAAACCACCTGGATGAGGTTCAAGTGATTGACAGCTAGAATCCGGTGTTTTTGTCAGTGAGAAGGAGGGGAGGGAGGGACGAGTTGCTTCTCTCTCTCTCTCTCTTTCTCCGTCCTCAACTCCTCTCCTCCCCTCCCCTCCCTTCCCTTCATCGCCTTGGTGCCCTTCAAACAACGACGGCGGCCGCCCCCCTCCCGCCCCAGCCCTCCCCCCACCCCCTCTCCTCCCTCACCACGCCCCCCACCGAGAGGCGGGGAGGGGCGGCCTTAACCAAAGTTGTGAATGGCCAGCCTGAACATGTCATTGGTGCACACCCACGCATCGTTAATGTTCTTCAGGATGAAACTCTGGTGGAAACCCATGATGGGGTCTTCGTCTGCCTGCAGAGACACACACACACACACACACACACACACACACACACACACACACACACACACACACACACACACACACACACACACACGGAAAAACAAACACACGGCAAGAATCAGGACAAAGTCATCGGAGAAAGGGGGTTTAAAATGCATCGGTTTATACAGATTAAAGTCAGCATATTAGATGGAGGGATTACCGCGCCGTCATGGAATAAAGGAATGTAAGTAACCCAGCTTCTGTCCAACTTATTTATTTATCAGATGTTTTATTTTCGGCTGGACGCTCTGGTGTTAATGATTTAACTGGAGGATGTTCTGACCTGATCACTCCTGTAAATTGATTCACCACGGATGTGTTTTCAGACACTTAAATAACTGTGCAAAAGTTTTAGGCACTTTTAAAATGTCTACAAAAGTCACAAGAGTCATAAAGAACTATTTCCTGAAACAAAAAGAAGAAGAAGTGCTGCAGCAGATGGTCTGAACCCCACACAGCCCTCATCAACATCATGAGAAGACTTTCAGACTGCAGGAACATCTAGGAAGTGTGGGAGGAAGTTCCTCTTTCTTTTTTTAAATGTGTCCACACTGCAGCAATCCTACTTCAGATGTTGGTGCTTTCGCAGAACAATAGGAAACTATAGTGTGCAGTGATTTGCATTAAGACGGTCCCTTTTTGCTTCGGGGTGAAGTGCGCCGCTATATCCTCTGTCTTCACTGGCACCAGACTCCCTTGACAAAAACTCTCATTTTTACCAAGCAGAACACACGAGTTGGCGGTTTACCCGCGACAGGTTAGTTAAGTTAAGTTTGTGTTATTGTGTGACCTCGGTGGTGTTTTAACAGTTTAGTACAACTCCAAACTAACACAATAACACAAAAAAACCCACCCAAGAAGGAGTCAGGCTTGAGACTACGTGAGGAGACAGAAGCCACCGAGACAGACTGAACAACTACCTGCCAAGGACAGCGTGGGTACGGCAAGTATTTATTTGATTGATATATTTTTTTGTGTCTGTTTATTGCACTTTTTATGAACTTTCTCCCATTAACTTAAAAAAAAAAAAAAAACTGTGACTAAAGCTTTTGCACAGTTCTTTATATATACACATACATATATCCATAATACTTTTTCCTTCATTTAATGGACTAAACGTTTCCAGACACCGACGCGATAATGTCGAGGGTTCAAAAGGAGAAACGAGGGAACAGGTTGACTTCCACGTGAAGGACGTTGTACTTACTTTTAGCTGTCCTACAACCATACTCAAGATGCAGTTGTCTGGAGTCGGCTGGTGGTCCTGCGCCGTTATACTGTGCGCTATTTTTGTGAAGGGGAGACTCTGGCGCACGCACACAGACACACACATATACACACACACACATACATACGCAGAGGAAAGACACACAAGAGGAAGGTTAATTCAGGAAGTATGTCGGTTAAGTTCAGCAGTCACCTTAGATTCTGAGAAATTATCAGGAATATTCTAATTAAGGTAAAATCCTCATTAAAAATGTGAGGATACAAAAAAACAACGACGACGATGCAGCATTTAAGAGTCTAAAGAAGTCGAGCGGTTAATTTATGTAAAACATGTTGTTCCCTCTCTGCATCACTTGTTCTCCAGCAACGTTCACAGATAAACTTTGTTTGAATAAAACGCAAGGAGACATATGGCTTAAATGTAAATTCAATTCAATTCTATTCATATAGCGCCAAATCACAGCACAAGGTTATTTCATGGCATTTAACACACTCAATGTGAGATTAATGAAGTCTTATCTCATTTTACAGCAGAAGAAGTTTACAGCATTTATACAGAAACCCAACAATTGCCACAAAATGTTCGGGGGGAAAACCTCCGACAGTCTGACTGCCTTCATAGATATTTCTGCTGACATGTTTCTCTTCAGCTACCTGTAAACACCCTGTTTATATATATGGCAGTAAATTACCAGATAAACTCACAGTGAGTTTCTCGACAATTGCTCTTTTTCCCTGGAACTGCTGTCCTTCCCACGTGAGGCATGACGCGTCGATCTGTGTGTTGAGAGAGAGAGAGAGAGATTCACTTATGAATTCTTAACCGATAATTAACACGGTTGACTTTGGGTAAAAAAAAAAAAAAAAAAAAAAACCTTTAAATTAGCATCTCATTAAGGGAGGCAAATTTTTAAACATGAAACAGACGGTGGCGAGAGTCTCACTCACGTATATGGATCCCAGGTGTGATCTGTCGGAGTCAAACATCTGGTAGTAGTGCTGCACAAAGCTGGATCCTATCTGCTCCCACAGAGGCTGGTCCACCATCCTGAATCACCCTGCAACACGCTCTGGGGGGGAAACGGTGGAAGGAAGGAAGACCAGACAGAATGACAGCTACGAAAAAAAACAGCAACACAGGTGAAAGGAGCAGCAGCCTCAGCCTCATTATTCATCTATTTCTTGATTTATATTTACATATATTTTACTTTAAGGTTCCTCCTCCTCCTCCTCACATAGGAAGCTCTGAACTCTTGAGATCATCTGCTCAATACTTTTAAAAGAAAGCTCAAAACAGATCTCTTTACATTAAGCCTTTCACTAGTTACCCTTGAAGCTCTCTTGCACTTGAACTACCGCGCCTTTAAAATGCATATTGCTTTAATTTAATGCATTTTATCGGTTCTTATGCATCTTATTTCTTTTCTATAATTTTAAATGTTCCTTTATATCTGTTTTTATGTGAAACGCTGCATGCGATTCTCTTGCTGTGAACCCCTCGTCTTTGTATGAAAGGTGATATAAGTTTATTATTATTATATTTTTAGAAACACATCGATAAAGCAATTAAAAAAAAAAAACAACTAAACACTTTAGCCGTCAGAGCAGCGGAGTATATATAGTATACGCACATGCTGCAAAACTGCGATGTGTGCAGTATATAAATACAGTACATGTGTCATGAGGAAATTCGTAATAACGTGACGGTATTTGTTTTCCAATGGTACTAAAGGTGCTAACCGAACAGAAAGACGACAACAACAACAACAATAAGTGTAACGGTGTCGGCGAGTGCAGGTGAAGAAAACACGTCCACCGCAACCGTCTGTAAATTTAAAAACCCAAAACATATAAAGTTAAAACTAGCAGACTTCTTCTCTCCAGCTTCAGTTTTCTTTGCTGTGATTATTATACACGTTGGTATTATTGTGAATTATTGTGTATTATTATTCCGAAGGGACGGACCAATCGGTGACCGGCGTGGGTGTAGAAAGTATTCTCTGTGGATACTTGCCAGCTGCTGTAACATACCGCTTGCCTTTCGTATACTCCGCAAACACATGCTCTATTATTTGTCATATTTCAGGCAGCTGGGCACCTCGGTCCAGGAGAAACGCTCTGCCACCATAAAACTAAGTTGATTCACTTTTTTTATTTTAAAGTTTATGGCACCGGCGCGTTTCGACAACAAGGCAATTCGAAGTGCTTCACATAAAACTATTAAAAGCACCAAAACACCAGGCAAAAAAAAAAAAGGACATTTAAAAACAATTAAGAACGAGTGATTAAAACATTAAGCCAGCTAAAAAAAAAAATAGGATGAAAGTTAGTGTTATAGTTTAGCAGTATATTCTATGCTGTCCTTTTCTCTCTCTGCTCTCCTCTCACCTCCAACAGAAGCTCCTCAACGTTGGAATAAGTTGTTGTTTTTTTTACTAAAGCGTGTGTTGTTGTTGTTGTTTTGTGTTTGTTTTTTCTTGCTGAGCACGCCGTTACGGGTCCCCGTCCCGTCCCGTCCCACCCCGTCCCACCCCGCCTGGGGTGACACTGACAGCACACGTCACGTGCTCCCACATAGCGGTAGTTACTGGAACAGTCTCGAGACAACACACCGCGTGAACACCGGGGGGCAGAAAGTGGGTCTAGGGCCCCCCCACCCCCCCCACCCAACCCCCCTCCCCTCTCACCCCCCTCCCCTCCCCTCCCCCTCCACGCGTGGACACACTTAAGAGCCGAGGGAGCGCGAGCTGAATCAACTAGTAAACAGAAACGCTCTTTTATTTTTGTAATCAGAGCTAGTGATGCTAACTAGCCGCTGCTAAGCCTGTTGTTTGCTAACGTTTGCAGACAGTTCAGCTGCTGATGTCGGACGTCAGTTCAATTGTATTTCCAGACGTTAGCTGACCGGCTGGCTACGGTTGCCCCCTCCACCCTCCTCCACCCTCCACCTCCCTCCCCTCCCCTCCCCGCCGTAACCGGCTGCTAAAAATACACCCAGCCTCCACCGAGTGTCGGTGCCTCCTGCGGGCCCCGCGCCGGAGCCCGGGAGCGGCTACCCTTGTCCATAGGCGCGCCCGACGTTAGCACCCCCCCCCCCCCCCAAAAAAAAAAAAAAAGAACCGGGCGGAGGAGCTCCCGATTGAACTACTTCTACCGCGCCCCGGTGGGTCAGACGTCACACCGAAACACCGCGTTTTGTTTCCGCACATGTTTCCATTCACTGTTCGGTGCGAGAGCTCCGGAGGAACAAGTAGTGAAACTTACCTCTCTGACGCCGAGGCCGGCTGCACGATCACGGTGCGGTGTCTGCTCCGCGACGAGGGCACGCACCCAAAGCCGTCACCGGCCCCGGTGCATTGTGGGGACTGTAGTCTTCATTAGTGGAGCGACTGAACGGTAGTTGCTTAGTTTGTGGGAGTTATTTTAACACTCCCAACCAGGGAAACGAGCGAGTCTATATGGTTTTGTAGAGATTTACTGTATTATTGCTGTATTGTGACACTATATACAGATAATTATATGCAAACGTTCAGATAGATAGATAGATGGATGGATCGATAGATAGATAGATAGATAGATAGATAGGATAGGATAGGATAGGATATGGATGGATGGATGGATGGATGGATGGATGGATAGATAGATAGATAGATAGATAGATAGATAGATAGATAGATAGATAGATAGATAGATAGATAGATAGATAGATAGATAGATAGATAGATAGATAGATAGATAGAGAGAGAGAGAGAGAGAGAGAGATAGATAGATAGATAGATAGATAGATAGATAGATAGATAGATAGATAGATAGATATGGATAGGATAGGATAGATATGATAGATAGATAGATAGATAGATAGATAGATAGATAGATAGATAGATAGATAGATAGATAGATAGATAGATAGATAGATAGATAGATAGATAGATAGATAGATAGATAGATAGATAATAGATAGATAGATAGATAGATAGATAGATAGATAGATAGATAGATAGATAGATAGATAGATAGATAGATAGATAGATAGATAGATAGATAGATAGATAGATCTCTATTTTCTGATGCTTTTTTTTTTTCTCTTGCAGCAATTTCAATTTCTAAAGATGCATCTTCAAATTTGCTACAAAGCCTTCAGATAAGCAGAAAAATTTCTGCCCGTTCAGTCATTGAAGGGTTTGCAAAGAAGTAGGATGGATTTTTTTTTTTTTAATTTTATAGGGTTAGGCGTGCTTATAGTGTCAAACACCTGACAGCTAAGGAAAAAAAAAAATCCCTAGATTGCAGAGCTCATTGTTTTTTGACAGTACTTATAAATCATAGTACTACATTTAAAATACTCTTACACGGACTATATTTAAAGCGTCAGACGCTGCACACATCTTTCACACATTGTCAGTATTGTTGAGGAAAAAAAAAAGGTTGTATCCATGTTAATGAGTTTAAGATTAAAAACTCATTTCAGAGCACATTTTCCTCAAAATCTTGACGCGATGAAGCCGGTACATGCACAGTTTGCACAATCAACGCACACTTAAAACACGTGGTGAACATATATTTAACTAACTCGCTTATTGTACTTCGCACGTCGTTTCTGAAATGATGGCAAAAAAGAGCTCATACTGATGAGTATGTTCAGAATCATTTGATTAAATCTGAAAGGGTAAATGAAACTTCCAAAGTGAGATTTTGTAACTTCTGGTTTGAAGGTCACCGAATGTTATCAAAGTTTGAAGATATGAGTCTTCTTTCTACACTGTTTGTTGTCCCCCATTTATCCCAGACAACAGTTGTTCAGCAAAATCCTTCCCACGATCATTCAAAAAGCAGTTTGTTCCAGCCGGAAAAATAACAGCAAACAAACAGATCCATCTGCAGCACTAGAATAATTTGTTTTGTTTTTTTACTTGTAACTCAAGTTTTGTTTTTGTTCTATCAGTCTGCTCATTTCACCACTCACCAACATCAACTCTTCTGTTTTTGTATTAAATTAAATTAAGAATACCATCGATTATGATTCAATTAGATGATTACATAAAACAAAACCATCTCTTTAATTATATTAGTAGAGTTGTTGTTGTTTTTTTTGTCAGTTGCCGGTGCCTGGTTCTTTATTTCATATTTTCACAAGTTGCATTTGTCCTGTTGGTTTTATCTTATTCTTCCCAGGGACAGAATCACACATTAGTTATGAAGAGCAGGTCTGGAGGAGGAGCTGAGGAACAGGAAGTAGGAGGAGTTTATGCAGAGCCTATATATAGGCTATACACTGTGTGTGTGTGTGTGTATGTATATATATATATAATATATATATATATATATATATATCAATAAACATGAGCAAAGAGGAATCTACAGCCCTCAAGATATTTTACACGCATTACTTCACATTTTCTGGATTGATTCCAGGCAGCATCGCAATATGAAGACAGTTTTGATTTATTTTTCAGTTTCAGACTTCTGCTTCAGCTCCAGAAATATGGAGACGAATGGGTATTTTTCTTACATTTATTACAGTACATGTATTGTGTCATTGGAAATAGTGTTGTTTTTTTTTTTTTTTAAGAATTAAGTTCCTTCACACATCTTTAAGGTCTCTAAAATAAACAATCCAGTAAAAATGAATCATTTTGGCCTCAATCTGAAAAAGTGTTTCTACAGATTTGACAAAAACTGGAAGTAAATGTTCACCAGTGAAGTGAGCGCAACCTTTATAAAAAACTGAACGTAAAGTAACTCATTTAAGAAAGAGGTATATTTGTAAAAGATATCAAAAACGCTTCGCGTTTGCCTCGCCGCGATGGCAACCAATTCTGATGTTTAATTCAACACCTTCACCGACAGAAAGATGAAGAGCGGCTGCACATAAAAGCAATGAATCACCGTCAGCGATTTTATAGCAAATCTCAGACGAGACGATGACGTCACCGCTGCTGAACGGAGGCCGCCCATTCATCCGTTTCCTCATTTGACTGCGCCGTCCTCAGGGCCTCCCTGCACACGCACACACACACACACACACACACACACACACACACACACACACACACACACACACACACACACACACACACACACACACACACACACACACACACACACACACACACACACACACACAGGACTCTGATATGACACAGAAAAACAGAACGACAGAGATCCAGCCACACCTCTCTGTGTTAAAGGTCCATATGATCTGAGGGTCTGAGGATGCAGCGAGTCGTATGTGCCCTCTGAGGGGGAATTTTGACTTTAGCTTAAATAAACTTGACTAAAGTAGAGTGTGTGTGAATGTGTGAGTGTGAGTGTGAGTGTGTGTGAGTGTGTGTGTGTGTGTGTGTGTCTATTTATATCACCTAGACTCCTGGACAGCGAGCACGCCGCTCTCGGGGGCGGCAGAGTTGATCGGCTCCTCTGGCTGGTCGCATTGAATCTGACTTTGAGACTCCCTCTCATCCGTCTGGAAAAAAAAAAAAACAACAACAACAAACTGCTTGTTAAATGAAAGTTTAACATCTCGGTGGGGAAAAGCGCTTGTTCGTTTTGTTTTTTTTGCTGAGAATTGATTGGAAAATGGATCCTGCTGTCGTATCTCTCAGTTCACAACAAAGTTCAGATTTCTTTTTTTTTTCTTCTCCATTTTCAGGTCTTTATGCTAAGCTAACTGCTAGCGTCAATCTTCTCATCTGGACCTCGGTAAGAAAAGTAGAAAAAGCCACGCCGCCAAATGTTGAACTATTCCTTTAATCAAGGTTAGCGTGATTTACTGAAACAAATCTGTGCATGTACCCCTAATCCATGTACGAGAAAATATTGAGGCTCTTTTGGATTTGAACTGATGATTTAACAACAAGATGATGTCATTAAAAAATAATTTAAAAAAAAGCACCAAACCTCAAACGGTATAAAACGATTTGGGAAATAAAGACAGAAATCTGACATTTGTGTTCGTTTTATCCAGCTGACTGGAAATAAATATATATATATGTAATATGAAGCACCTGCACAGCGGTGGAGACGCGTGTCTCGACTGTCTTGTGGAGCTCCAGCAGGGTGTCGTACTCACTCTTCAGCTGCTCAAAGTCGACCTGCAGCGTCTTCAGCTGGACGATAAAACAACATGATTTTTAAGCCGCAAATTATTGATAAGTGTACATGCGTGTGTGTGTGTGTGTGTGTGTGTGTGTGTGTGTGTGTGTGTGTGTGTGTGTGTGTGTGTGTGTGTGTGTGTGTGTACACTCGGACTGCATGTGTCTACGTTATAATACCTGCAGCAGGGCGTCCTTGTGCTTCAGTTCGAGCGCCTCCCAGTCGCGTCGAGGCACGACGTCCCAGTAGTCCGCTCTCATGGCGTTGAGCTCCCGCTGGGCTTCGGTCAGGTCACCGCGACACACCTGCAGAGCGAGCTGCAGCTCCACGCGGTCCTGAGACTCCTCTGTCACGAAAAGAAACAAGCATCAGAGCGTGACACACTTTCTTTTTCCTGGTCATCAAATTTTTTTGGAATTTGTTGGATTTTTTTTGTATTTATAAACAGAAAATACATTTCTTGCTTCGTATTCAAGTAAAATATTGGATGGAATATTTGGATTCTTTGGCATATAAAATGCATATTGCTTATGTTTTATTTTAACTCTATTTGTGTTTAATTTTATCTGTTCTAATGTATTTGATCTGTTCTTATGTATTTGATCTGATCTTCTCATTTACTCTCAGCAAGAAAGTGAATAAACGTATTTCCCCAAAAATATTAAACAATTCCGCCCTTTTTTTTTTTTTTACATTTTACCTTTTTTGACTGACTTTGCGAAACTCTTTGTAAAATTATGAGTAAGTGAGGAAAAGTTCCGAACAATAACAACATTTATACTTTTGGGCAGCAAACAAATTAATATATCTTGGGTTTGTTTCATGCTACTGTCTTAATTATTTCCTCTATAAAATGTCCATCACATCACATCCTAAAGCTTGTTTTTTGTCTTAAACCTCAAAAACACATTCAGTTTAAAACATAGAAAACCAAATGAAATCAAGAAATATTTAAATCTGACATTAATAATTGCTGTCCATAATTAAAACACCAGGCCATCGTCGAAGTGAATGACGGCCGGACGGTTGGCGGCTCTCTACCTGCGTGTTCACCTGCAGGATGCTGCGTCTCCACTGAGCCTCTCGTCAGGTCGTTGAGCTGCCAGATCAGCAGCTTGCGGGCGTCGCGCTCCTCCCGGTACTGCAGGTACTGCTGGTTCAGCTCCGACTGCAGATGCTCCACCTTTCAGAGGAAAAATGGCAGAAAGTAACGATATTATATATATAATATTTTTATAATAACCTGGTCATCTGATCTGAACCTCACAGAAGTAGGAATTCACGTGCAGTTGAATGAACTTAATTCGTACTGTGGTTAGAAAAAAAACCACTTCACATGTATGCCATGTACCACCGTCTGCGTGGCCTTCTCTTTCTCCCTCACGGCCTCCACGTCTCTCTGCAGCTGCCTCCTCTCCCTCTTCAGGACGCCGATCTCAGCCCGCTCCGCCCCCCAACGAGCCTGGATCTTCCTCTCGCACTCCTCCGTCGCCAGACTCAGACGGGACCGCAGAGGCTCCAGTTCTCTGATCTGATCCCGCTGATGCGCTGAAACACACATGTGTGAAGCAAAGATGAAGAATCCAGCGTAGAAAACAAAAGGGCTGAAACGTTTCACCAATCAATTACTGGACGGACAGAAAAGTGACTAAGACATCTTCAAAAAGTTGATGATGGATGGATGGATGGATGGATGGATGGATGGATGGATGGATGGATGATGGATGGATGGGTGGATGGATGATGGATGGATGATGGATGGATGGATGGATGATGGATGGATGGATGGATGGATGGATGGATGGATGATGGATGGATGGATGATGGATGGATGGATGGATGGATAGATGATGGATGGATGGATGGATGATGGATGGATGGATGGATGGATGGATAGATGGATGATGGATGGATGATGGATGGATGGATGGATGATGGATGGATGGATGAATGAATGGGTGGATGATGGATGGATGATGGATGATGGATGATGGATGATAGATGATGGATGGATGATGGATGATGATGGATGATAGATGATGGATGATAGATGATGGATGGATGATGAATGGGTGGATGATGGATGATGGATGATGGATGATAGATGATGGATGGATGATGGATGATGATGGATGTATATACAAATAAAAATAGAATAATATTAAATTAAACTAAACAACAGTGCAACAGTGTTTTTGATGTAGGATGGATTTGGCTGTATTATATTAAACATTATATTACTAAATATACAGGTGATATGTAAAAAAAAGGAAGATAAATAAATCCCTATTAATAGTGTGCATATATTTGGAAATAACTCTTTTAATTAAAATCCTAGAAATGTGTTTTCCTTTCAAACAGAGCTACGCTGACCTGTTTCTTGACCTTGTTCCCAGTCTACGTATGCGAAGCTAAGCAAATCATCTCCAGAGATGAATCTTCTCATCCAACTCTCAACGGGAAAGCAAATCAGCAATAATACCCAAAAATGTCAAACAATTCCATGTAAAAAACGGTTTATGTAAACAAATCTGTGCACGTCCACTAATTTGTTTAGGGTCAAATAAAACTTTGTAATATCACCAAACTTCACCTCTTCATACTGCTAGAAAACCTATATGCAAAAGTATATGCAAAGACAACAATGTGAACCAAACAAACTCTTAGTTAAGCCATTTTCATTGGTGAAATACTTTTTTGTTGTTGTTGTTTATTCTTTTATTCCATTCAGTTGTAGGAGTGTAAATTCCAATCCAGCTTTCTAATAAATCTACTGACCTAAAGTGTTTTCATATTCCTTTTGGACGGCAGACAGAAGGGGCCGGTAGGTGACGAACGCTTCCATGAAACATCCAAAAACACTGCGGTAGACCTGAAGCCCCGCCAAAAAAAACAACAGGTTTTTTAGATTACAGGATGCAAGTCCTCAATCATCGGACTGGAAAAAATGTATGTATAAACAAAACAAAAAATTATAAAATGAGAACATCGCACCTGTAGTTTCAGCTCCTGGTATTTGGGCTCGTGTGGGTTGATGGCACGCAGCTCCTTGTTCGCAAAGCTCTCCAGATGCAGCAGGAGTTCAGGCTTTCTGCCACGGCCTGCATAAATGTAACTGCTTCCTGTCCAGCACAGCTACAGGATTTAACACACACATATATACGCATTTATATATATATAAATGCAATAGTTGTGATGGGGACTTTGCTGTGACACTGGAGGAGATAGTATTTTTTTTGACACCTTAATTCCTCTTCATAACAACGTAAAGACATGAGTACCACTTTCTTACCTTTCTTGTTGCACGTGGTTGGACAGAAACGTCACGTTCTCCTTCGTGCCCTTCCTCTGACGTCAGGCCTGTGTCATCCTGTGGACTGTGCTCATATGTAAGTCTAAAGTTAAAAATTAAAAAATAAATAAATAACAAGAACAAGTAGCTTTAAACGTTATTTAAACGTTTAAAAGTTATTTATATTTGGTTACAGTTAATATGAAGATACAAGTATTTATACTGTGTGTAAATGTATTATTTTTTTATCACTTGCCTTTGTTTTTGTGACGTTGATAAAGGCGGAAACTTTATCTCTTTGAGTGGTGACATCTCTATCTGAATTACGACAAAACGAGCTTTTGTTCCTGAAAAAAATAAATGTTGCGTTTGCTCCTTTAAGCTCAAGGTTGTGGCTTTAGCATCACGAAGAGCACGGCATTGTAGCAGGGTTCCCATGGTAACAAGGAAGGACTACGTAAGAAGACCCCTCATATAGTAGTCTGCGTCGCGCCTAACTAGTTTTTTTTTTTTAATTTTTACAAATTGTGCAAGGAATAACTTTTTTCCTTATTTAGAAAATACGTGACATTAATATTGACTAGCGACAGCAACAGATATATGATAACCAATTATATTTATATCACAGAGGAACTACAAAGAAATAAATACAATGTTTAACTTCCTATAGTGTTTTTATGAGCAGGCACGATGTTTATTTATTTATTTATTTTTTAAACATTACACTTCATTTCCAGTGTGGTAATAATTCAAGTTCCATTTTCTGATGTTAAAGATTAATTTATATAATATTTTCTCGAAAATGTCGAAGCCTAAAACTACATTTCCTAGCGAGCTTTCTCGGTGGGAAGAAGAAGAAGAAGAAGAAGAAGAAGAAGAAGAAGAAGAAGAAGAAGAAGAAGAAGAAGAAGAAGAAGAAGCAGAAGAAGAAGAAGAAGAAGCAAACCCCGGTGAACCAGTTGTCGGAGCCGTTGTAGTCATTTGGAGACACGCTCGGATCGAACTGCGCGTGCGGCTGCACTACATTACCCACAGTGCACCGCGCCGAGCCGACAGTACATTCTGCTGCTGATCCGGGGATGTCACACCGCTGCTATTTTCTCCCCTCAGTCCCTCTCACTCTCAGCCTTACAGCTCCAGCGGACTGACAAACGGGGGCTTTTTTTTTTTTTTTTTTTAAGGGGGGAAACGAGAAAGAGACGAACAATAAGACGCGCAAAGAGGCCCGAGGAGAGAGGAAAAAACAAAACGAAGATGGCAGAGCTTGGAGCGGGAAGCCTGCCGTTGGGGGATCCTGCTTTTAATTACCAGGAGCACGAGCTGAGCGAGCGGCTGAAGCGGCTCTACCCGGCTGTGAACGAGGAAGAGACCCCGCTGCCCCGGTCCTGGAGCCCCAAGGATAAGTACAGCTACATCGGGCTGTCACAGAACAACCTGCGGGTCCATTACAAAGGTCAGAGAGCCGGCTTTAAACATCCCTGATGGGGCTGTGAACGTGTGGGGGTCACAACGAGCAGCTCGGATCTGACAGTGTGTTGTTGGGGAGGGGGGAGGGGGGGGGGTGTCTGTCTCTCACACACACACACACACACACACACACACACACACACACACACACACAGTATGCGATTATGTTGACTGTGTGTGTGTGTGTGTGTCGTCCTGGTAAATCTAGTCTGAGCTGCCTCTCCTGTCCTCTAAACCTCGCTTTGTTTCAGGAAATGATCAAGAATAAACCCCTGACAGTTGGTCTCGAGCGTTCACCTTCACCCAGCACGCCCCCCCCCTCCTCCCCTCTTTGTTTATTTGTTTATTTACAGTTTGTGGCGTTGTTTGTTTGCCGTAAAAAAATTAAAAAAAAAGAAATAAGCTGGACTTGTATATCTGACGTCCTCCATAGTTGTTGTTTTTTTTTGCTGGAAAAGAGGGGAGGAGGGTGGTGGTGGTGGGGGGGGGGGAAGGCCCACTGGCAGCAACAACGACGCCGATGAGCTAACTGGATGGTATTCAAACTGAACGGGGGGGGGCTAACGCGAATGCTACATCTTTTAATGCTAATACAGCAGTTAGCCTTGTGGCTAACGTTAGCTCACCGAGCTGTGGCCAACGCTGCACTGAAAAACAACAGCACACAAGATGGACACGAGCCAAACTTGTGTAGTGTAACGTCGATGCTGGTTATTGTGTTGTTGTTGTTTTTTTTTTGGGGGGGGGAGGTGGGGACTCTAGCTGGCAGCAATATAGAATATATATGTATGTATACATATATATTCTATATTAAAAAAACAAAACAACAACTGATATTTGTTGTGTATTCTCGCGTGATTTCAGAGTGCACTGTTCTGGAAGTATTTTTTTTTTTTTCTCCAGAATTCGTAAATCATGGAAGCAACCGGTCCAACTCCATTCACGTGTGTGTGTGTGTGTGTGTGTGTGTGTGTGTGTGTGTGTCGCCTGTGCCCCGAGCAGAACAACAGCCTCAGGTCCAGTCTCCAGCAGGCACCAGCTGCTGTGAGGACAGGAGGCCCCTCTGCGCAGCACATTAGGCCAAATGTACCGATCTTTGCAATAAATCTGGTGTATCGGTAAAAAAAAATAACCTCTATGGCATTTTAAACCACAACAGCAGCAGCTGAATTGATCCAACCTCCCTTTAAAAATCAAAACAAAGGTGACATCTTATGTGAAGAAATCCTGATATTTTCCATCAGGCGACATGTCAGGGCAGCCTCCCCCTTCCCCCATCTCACCACCTCCTTCCTTCCTACCAGTAGCAGCAGAGCTCAGTTGTCAAGGCTGTGAAAGATCTCCATAAATGCATTAGCAAGGCCACACTTTTAAGGCCCATGTTGGCTTGTTTTACATCAGTGCAGAGGATGAGAGGATACAGAAAGCTGCATTTGGAAAAAAAAGAAAAAAAGGCTGTATTTGTGATCCTACAGTTTATAAATAGCAGGGACGCTCCTATTTGTTTAAATCCAGTCTAAGGTGGATAGCCAGATATAACCCCACAGACCATTTAATGCATAATTGATCAGGTCCCCTTGCTGGTGAAAGTGATCAAATTGAATAATTTAAAAAAAAAAGCCTACATTCAATTTATCTATTAAATTCATATCCGTGGATGTTGATTTGTGTTGGTGACAAAATAGAGCTTGTTTTCGTATACCTTCCAGTGTAATCTGTTTTTGTGTTTACATTTTTTTTGAGGATCATTGTATTGTCGTTGAGGTTATGTAGGGCGTTGAGTTTTTATGTCTGTAGAAAGGAAAAAAAAGTGCAGAGATTAGAGTGACACTGCACAATTGTTTGAGGGGATGACATATAAATAGGTTCTCGTTTCTGGAGTGTGTAGGATCTTTTTTTTGTTTCCCTGCCGGTTGTTCCAGCTCCTGCTCTGTTCCCCCTCACCCCTTGTGGTTTGGATGCTATTTTGACCAGTGTGCCAATTTTTTTCTCTGTTCAAGGCCATGCAGCGTCTACCTAAATCCCGACGTGCACCGGCACAGATGAATCTGCCCAGTCTCGACGATCCAGATAGAAACATGAGCAGGCATAATGACTTAGCATGAATACAGCAAGTGATGTGATCTTCTCTGTTACAGAAACAACACCTCTTTGGTCCACGAAGAAAGTCTGTGCTTTATTGGATTTATTCAAATGTTAATTTATGAATATATATATATATGTATAGTGTTGTTTGGGCTCCTCTAAAGTATTATTATATTTCTAGGATATACTCGACATAGCTGCACCTTCCACGATGACTAAGCTCTTTAAGGACTTTATTAGAAAATGTGACATTTCTCTGTGGATTTTATATTATGTTTGTACGATAAACACTATTATCCTTTTATCATATGTCATTATGATAAGCAAATAAAGATTTATTTATATAGAACCTTTCAAAACAAAAGTTTAGGCAACTATTTATTTGCTACTTCATATGTCTGATTGATTTCAGAGTGAAATGAATGATCAAAATAGTCAAAGTGAATGACAAGTGGCATTAAAGGAATAGTGCAGCATTTTAAGACATTCACTTCCTTGATGTCATAAAATGTGTATGTTTGTGTATAAATATGCAAACGTGAGAGAAATATGAAGCTACCGTTAGCTGGTTAGCTTTGTGTAGCTCAAAGACTGGAAACAGTTTTACCCAAAGTATAAAAAAAAGTACACTTGTGAGGAGAATTACAGCTCAATTACTAACAATTTTTTTTATCCTGTCTGTTTAATTTCTACAAAGAACGGATGTGGGGAAATGATTTTTACGACACGTGTCGGGACTGTTTCTCGATTGTTGTGGCAGAGCTAATTTTATTAGCATCTTAAATCTACATATTTTTTACCAGCAAATGAACACACTAATCAACAAACAAAAAAAACAGTCCAAGAGCAACATTCACACTTGATTATCTGGTCTTGACCAAGAAAGCGCTTATATTATTTGTTAGCTAATGTCGTTAATCCTATAAAACTGCTAACAATTATATCTCGATATAGATCTTTGTCTATAAACTACAAGTCATTCTGTTGTTGCCGTGAGACGAAATGAGAGTGTGTAGATACTCGCAGCCAGCAAGTGCTGAATATTCACAACACAGAATAGAAGAAGTGTCAGAAACTGGCCTCCCTGAACTTAAAGTTGCTCCTCAAACCTGACGACCAGGTCCTTGATGAAGAAACCTGGAGTTTTACGGAGCTTCGGGATAAAAAAACAAGATTTTTTTTTTTTAGCATCCTTTCACTCAGTGGTGGTTATCAAACTCCCACTAATCATAAGGTTGGTGGTTTCCATCCGCCCAGATCCTCCTGTCCACATGACAAAGTGCCCTTGGTCAAGACACTCAACCTCTAATGTTGGCTCCTGATGGGGGTGTGGGGGGGGGGGGGCACCTTGCAGCCTGAATCCCGAGGAGCTGACCCCCTTCACCCAAAACCACTTCACAGTCAGGTCAGGGAGGTCGCAGCCTGGAAAAGATAACAGAACTACATCATCTGCAAAAAAACAAAACAATCCTGAGGTCGCCAAAGGGTACCGGACCCTCTCCCAATCCCCGGCTGTGCCTTGGAACCTTGGCGGGGTCCGTCCATCCATTTGGGGAGGGGGAAGGGGGGTGACCGAGTGCCAAGAGGATGGAGACAAAGGTTTTCAGGTTTCATTATGCGAGGACCTAATTGCTCATCGCAGCAAGCACCAGCGGCCCCTCGGAGCCTTCGGGACACCTTGGACCGGTCCAAGTGGATCAAACATCGTGCTACTTTTATGACCCGTCAAAACGAAAGGTCATGTTCAATTTAGAAGTGAGAAATCTTGTGCTCATCAGAGTTACGGCTTCAGCACCATGGTTTTTTTTAGGTGTCTTGTGGCTGCATTTAATTTTTTGTGCGGTGACGCAACTGAAGTTGGACTTATTTTGTATTTACCGGTTCTGGGATGCATTTGGTTCTTGTGACTGAACCAGGATCGGGCTTGGACCTGCTGTAGCTGTGCATAACCCGTTTTAAACCACTTCAACTTTCAAAAACATGGGTTTTTTTTGGACATTAATTGATACTTCCTCCACCTCCAGTCCAGTTATGAGCCAATCCAAACATATACTCAGACGCTGGAATCCTTTTTTATTTTTGGTTTGGTTTGGTTTAAGTTGTTGTTCTTTCAAAGACAAGCTTGTTGAAATGTTCAAAGGATCTCTGCGTAGTTCCGTTTTTTTTAAAAAGTCACACACATCTACATTCGTGTGTCTCTGGCTTTTTTGTGTGGTTGGTTTAACTTCTCCTAATGCTGTATTTCATTTCATTTCAAGGTCGGATGTTTTCAACTGCTAGATTTAAAACAATCAATATGGTATTTTGCAACTGTCATTGAAGCTGAATTGGATACGTGAGGAGCTGTCGTATCACACATCAATTTATTATCACATTTCCTGAAAAGTACCATTATGTTCCACGTTTCGGAGCCGATGTAACGGTCATGTTTTGTGGATACCCTGTTTCTAAGGGGTAAAGTTTAAGGTTGAAATTAGGCAAAACTACGGAGGTCGGCTGTGACTTTCGGGAGGTTTAAACTTTGTTGTGTCGCCGGCGGTTTTGATTCCTGGCTTTGCATTTTCTCCCCGTTTGCAGTGTCGTTAAGCCCGACTCCGAAACCGTCACAGGCCGGCACCCGTTACGGTAACTCTGCCGCCGTCGGTTGGTGCTTGGGATTGTTTCCACATTGAAAAAGCGGGAGGTCAATAGACACGGTTCAATTTCAGTGTATCAACTAAGAAAGAAAAGGTGCGACTTGTCCCATTCAAACAGGTGCAACAAAACCTGACAAGAGGTCTAATAAGATATCTGAAAATCTGTAGTCCCGGTAACCGTTTCATTGGTATTGGCTCGTTGGTATTCTCAGTAAACAAGCTATTCTTCCTTAAAGTTACCCCCACATAACAGTTTTTGGGTCATAGGTTTAAGCAATCGTCATGCGGCCTTCATCTTATGTCGCATTTGTGCCACGTCAGCAGAATGTTGAGAACAAACACGGGAGTGTTTTGTCACATTATACCAAGACAACCAGATCCTAACAGTGTATGCTTCCTTTTTATTTGAGCTGAAATGTGCGTGGTTTTTTTTCTGGATTTTCATTTCAATGTAACACCAAGGAGTCTCCTGACGGTCTCTCTAAGTTGGAGCTGAGCTAACCCCCCCCCCGCTTTGCCGCTCATAATAACGGTCAGAAAGATAATGGCGAGGCCGTCGTATCTTCTAGGCGGCTCGCGGCGTCAAGGTGTTTGCAGTGGAGCACAATCTGCTTTAAAGGGAGGCCAAACCAGGAGCTACAAAGTGAATCTGTGTACTCGCAAACACGAGGCAATATGTAGCCTTGCCCCGCGTGGCCCGATGCCCAGACACTTCTATTCATGTTTTTTTGTTTTGTTTTGGGGTTTTTTTAGATGCGAAATTGCTCCTGAACGGATGAAACGTTAAAAGAAAACGCCAAAAGACAACAATTTATTAATCCCTTCAATCAAAGGGAGAATTTGGTTTCCTTTTGAGAAAAAGATGTCAGGTGAAAAAATAATGCAAAATCCTTTAGTCTGAGTGCCATTAATTCTCTCTTTCAAGCTGTACCGATTCAACAAGTAGCTCCGACCCAGCCATCCGATTGGTCAACTGAACATTTGAAACGTGCTCAGATCACCGTGACAACACACACCCTGCTCATCACTAGAAATATCACTCCGCCTTCTCAATGGGAATATATAATTGGAATAGAATTTCATATAATATGCAGTATTATGTTGTTTTTACTTGTTATATTAAATGTGACCTATTTGGCGAAATCGGGTCTTTTTTTCTTTTTTATTGTTGTTTTTTTTTGGTCGGTCCGAGCACCCTTACCGTAACACCACGGATAGTCACGGCGACTAGCTTAACCGGTTTGGTTTTTAACACGACACAGTGCTAAAATCTAAAAAATGACACGACTCCATCGATATTTTATTTTTTCAACCAGACTGAGCTAGCTGAGCAGTTTCGTGTTTCTATGTGCTGTATTTATTCAGTTTCAGAAACGATCCCTAGAGAGCATTTAAAATGGACTGGATATCCTCTCTGTTGCTAGGGTCGTTGCTAAACATTGTGTACATTTACGTAAGAGTCTGCTGACGCGACTTCATTTTTTACCAGTTCTTTGTCATACCTCCGTGTGTTGCCATGGAAACGGAGATCGCGCTAACGAAAAAGTTTTATATTTTGAGAGCGCATTTGCCCCACAATGTGAAATACATTTTTGATTACACATTTTATTTAGTTGGTAACTATTGGCAACGATGAGGTTAAAGTGAACCCTACTGGTGTGATATAACTTTGTCATATTCTAAATCTAATCCTCTAACTCCATTCGTGATGGGGATCATCCTGCTCTTCACTCTGTTGTTGACGAGACGAGTTCATCACGCGGCCGCGTGGCCTCTATTGAACTTGCTGTTATTGAACTGATAGATTTTATAACACACACACACACACACACACAGACCCCTCGACCTTTGACCCTCGACCCTCGGTCGGAGGAGGTTGGACGTCACACAACAGCTGTGCGGGATATCTTTGTCTGAATTATCCCGCCAAACAAACACAATGGCCTGTTTTTTTATTTATTTAAATATGACAGCTAATGACCTGATTACCCCCCCCCCCCCACACACACACACACACACACACCTTTGTGAAAAATTATATTTTTCGAACTCGGGTCTCGTCATTTTTTTGAAGGTGTCCTTAAAAGTAGTTGCCATCTACACGGCTTGTAAAGAGACCTGTTGGCCCCCATCGAGGGTCTAAAAATAGACATACGAATGTTGCTGCAGCCCATCGGACCGGACAATCGCACGCACACACGCCGGTCGCACACGCATGTAACACGTAACAACGACGGCTTTCGTGGCGCCGTTCGTGAGGTCACGGAACCGGAACAGAGTCGGAGACGCTGTCGTTTCCTACGATGAGCTGCCGTATTGTGCGTATCTTAAATGCAAATGTGTAAAAAGTGGGTGTTTGCGTAGATGTGACATACATTTGTTTTTTTGGGGGGGGAAAGTCGCGTTGTGTCTTCGTTAATTATAGAGCAGAACACCGAGCTCGGTTTCTCCCCGTTAGCGCATTCGATCGTCACCGTGTGGTGTCCTGTATGTCTCCGGCTGGCTGTATGTTGTTGACCGAGGCTCATGTCTCTCGCACACACACACACACACACACACACACACACACACACACACACACACACACACACACACACACACACACACACACACACACACACACACACACACACACAGGTTACAGCCTCTCAACATTTCACACGCACTCACACACACACACACACACACACACACACACACACACACACACACACACACACACACACACACACACACACACACACACACACACACACACACACAAGAAGCTCAGAGACTTTTTATGTATCACAACAGGTGAACTCGGTCAATTGTGCGATTACACGGAAACAGAAAGAGATGCACATGCTTACTGAGGAGGCAGTTATACAACACGCTACCGAACACGGCAGTCTCTCTCTCTCTCTCTCTCTCTCTCTCTCTCTCTCTCTCGCTCGCTCGCTCGCTCTCTCTCTCTCTCTCTCTCTCGAGGGATTGCGTAAGCAGCGATCTGAATATAGAATGACGGACAGTAATGACTGTTGTACTCGTGAATCTAATCGGTCCAGACACAAAGCACGAGCCCGGTGACCCCGTTGTTTACATCTGCACCACGAGGCCCGACGTAGAGTCCCGTTATCTCCGCGCGACGAATCGATGGCCGTTTATAATCCCGTAAGAGGAGAGAGTCGTCGCAACAGAAGACTGGATCAGCGGGGAGGAAAATCAGTCCTCTTTTGAGCTTAACGTGCGCCTGACTGATGATCGCCAGATTTTAATTGTTGCTGTAGGTCCCAATGCATCACGTCAAGAGTCTGATATGTGGATATGCAAGACTTATAAGAAAATGAAGTACGACTAAGAGGGATTTATCAAATACAGCCTTGAAGGGAAAAGAAGGATGAAATAAAAAAAATAAAAAATGTGCTTTTTCAATCAGTTATTCAACAAAAATATCAACAGATGTAATATTTTTTCTGTTGAAAAAGAAGCTATGCTCTTGACCTCGGACGGTAGCGTCGACCCCGTTGAGCTAAAGTAGCGTCTTGTAGTTGTTTGGCTTTATTGTTCACCGGCCTCTGACATCGGCTCGCTGAAACTTTAGATCACTCTTTAGGAAATAACAACCTGGCAAAAAAAGAAATCCCGTTTAAAAAAAAAAAAAAAAAATTCGCAAAAAATGCCGTCAACAGAAGCTCTGCTGAAAGTAGTCTTTCTACGCAAACCTAACGGAAATACAAATAAAAATACATTCCTCGTTTACAGTTAGCGTGACTCTGCTCCTTCTCTGGAAAACTGGAAGTGACGGGGTTTCTGGGAAATGTGGTCTTCTCGTCGAAACGTGGAATACTGTGTGTTAAATTACTATAAGAGACCGGACCTTTTGTGCGTACAGTCGGCTTATGTGGTGAATTAATATTTAGTGAACAGCGTTTTAAGCTCTTATTTTGACAGCAGATGTAGCCCCTGTATCACAGATGGCTTGTTTGCACAGCTACGTCACTTTTATGATTTTATTTTTTTGCAACTTTGACAATAAAAAATATAATAAAAAGAGATTAGAACTAAATGATCATATATTATATTATATTTTATAGTTAGCGCTTAGCAATAATATATATATATATATATATATATATATATATATATATATATATATATATATATATATATATTATTGCTAAGCGCTAACTAAGGCAGTTAAGAGTGAAACTTCTTTCAGACCATCTTTGCAGCAAATACTTGCCCCATGTTCTTCTAAAATGAATATTGGAAAACGTCAAGCTTCATGCCACCATGTTTGTTCACCTTGTGCTTCTCTGTTTGCAGGCCATGGCAAGAACCACAAGGACGCGGCATCAGTGCGAGCCACGCACCCGATCCCCGCCGCCTGCGGGATCTACTACTTCGAAGTCAAGATTGTCAGCAAAGGTCGAGACGGGTGAGCAGATAACACTTTTTGCGCGCTTTTGGGGTCCTTACGTGCGTTACCGCGGTAACCGTGCGCGCCCATAACATTTTCCAATACGCCCCAAAAGCTAAAAAAAAATAATATTCCGACGCAGTAACTGCCGGCGTTTCCTTGTATTAGTTTTAATTGTGTGTTCAGCCGATTTAAGGAGAACAATGTTCCCGTCAAGCAGGTTTTCACCTCTTCCCACAATATTCAAACCTTTTCAGCCCTAAACCGTCTCCTCATCAGGTCCTCATGTGATCTGACTATATAGTGAACAACACACAAGTGTCAAAACTCTTTAAAAAAAAAAAAAAAAAGTCTTGCGTGTAATGAAGAATAATATTTAGAATTAGATTGAACTAATCCAGCATCGTTTGCCCCAAGATGGTCTTAAGTGTCAAACGGTGCGAGCATCTTCTGGGATTGATAAAGTTGTTGATCACTTTTATTTCTTTGCCGTGTGTGTTTGGATTTCAAAACTCACTTCTTTCTGATCTGATTGGAGCTGAAACTGTCCTCCACCCCCCACCCCCAAGAAAAGTGTCAGGTTGCATCATGTTAACCGCTCCCCAGTTGAGCAGCAGAACAAACCTGCGTTGTGAAAGAGTCTTTGTGAAGTCGGGACTGTCTGGTATGTTTAAACAGCTTTCCTGCGTCTCGAGCCGCTGAGCAGAGTCGACGTAGGCAATTTACGCGCAAGTTGCGACACAACATGAGCGCATCACAAGCGCTATTAAACTAATTTCTTCCATTCATACTGGGCAGATAAAAAAACAAAAACAAAACCTGTGAGACAGGAAACGCTGTACGAGTCGTTCCACTGTAATAACGTATGTACTGGATCTATATACCCCTGAAACTGAGCAGAAGACTGAAATAAATCTAAACAAAGTAAAACCAAGCCTTAAAGTCGAAACTGAAATTTCAAAGCTTCGCTTCTGAGCTGAGCGGCAACCAACGGCGACGTCACTCGTCGGTTTGTTGAACGGCCGTTATGAAGCCTCGAGATCGGAGTTTTTTGGCACGTCGCCATCTCTGCTCGGCGCATTTTGGAGCAGGAAGTGATCATATTTGGACGAGCTGAAGGGGGGAGGAGCTAGCGGTGGATTTAACTCGATACGATTGGAAACCCGACGATACTACGTCCCGCCCCACCGATAGCAGAAACCTGACTGCACCACAGGCCTGTCAATCAAACACGTCTTTTTGAGGCTTATTTTCTAATTAATGACGGGATTATTTTCAGACGGCTTTGCGCAAACTGCGAAACTCATTTGACAACTTCCTCTCAAAAACATCTTCATCCTCCTCCGCTGATCTCGCGTCTGCGACTCTTTCTTCATCCTTTTTGCATCGTAGATTTTATTGAATTGAAAAAGCAGGAAACTTGTGAATGAGGCTAATCCACGCAGCTCCGACCAGATGCTTACTTGCTGGGATTTAAGTGATGACCTCAGCATGTGCTAAAACACATTCAACCGACAGCATTGATGACTTGTTCAATTGACTTTCCTAAGCTTACTTACATGAAAATGACGCGGGCCGAGCGCTTATCCTCGTGTGACGGACTTAAGATGTCACCTCTGACCCCTGAGCTTTTATACTCTTGATGTTCGGACTCTCTCTCCCGAGTTCCCTCGGCGATGAGTTAGTCCACGCGCTTAGAAAAAAAGAAAACGAAAGGAGATCAAAGACGGTTGATTCAAAGTTACCTCTGCCTGACACTCATCTAAATATAAGCTGTATTTGATGAGTATTTTTTTTAATTAATTTTTTTTCCAAAGCTTTCGGAAGAAGCTGATCTGCCTGTTTGAATGTGATGCGTGTTTAAGAAACAACCGCACTGAGAGTGTCTTCTCATTTGTGTGTGCAGGTACATGGGCATCGGCCTGTCCGCCCAGGGAGTCAACATGAACCGACTGCCTGGTGAGTAACCCCCCCCACACACCCCACCGCCCCCCCCCCCCACACCCCTCCTCCCTCCGAGATGCGACCAGCAGCGATGTCACCCGTCGGTTTGTGGACGGCCGTTATGAAACCTGAAGTTCGGAATTGTCCCGAACGGTTTGGAGCAGGAAGTGACCATGTTTGGACGAGCGAGGGGGGAGGTGGATCTGACTCGATCTGATTGGACACTCTGCGATACTAGGCCTGTCAATCAAACAGACCCCCCCCCCCTCCAAAAATGGCTTTTTGAAACTTATTTAATGATGAATGAGGGATTATTCTCAGATGGAACTCCAGAAAACTAATCAGAAGGAGCGACTTTAGCTAACAACACCAGAGAAATTGTATTGATTGAGAATTTTACGAGAAGTTGAATGGGAGTCTATGGAGACGGAGGCTTTTTGGAGCCGACCTCTAGTGGCCATCGGTGGTATTGCAGTTTAAGGGCACTTCCGCATCGGCTTCATTTTTCAGAGCCGGAAGCTACGAACACTTTTTATATGCAGTCTGTGGGAACAACATTAACAACATGCTAACATTAGCATCCTTCCTACTTTCAGTAGATACAGCGAGGGTGCGTTTAAAAAAAAAAGAAAAAAAAAGAAAGATGTATATTCTGGTCTGGTTTTCAGCAGCTTGAGGTCGAGGTTTCTACATTCATAGCTGAATTTTAGGCTTTTTATTACGAGGCCTCGCCCTAATGAAACACGCGCAGAGAAACAGACGAATTAGCGCGCGACCTTGCACAGGAACTACGTAAATAAATAGTTACTTGAGGTAACCGGAGTTCGATGAGTACGTTTTGTATCTTGTGTCTTTCAAAGGGGGGCGGGAGGTCCCGTTGGCGGGTGGGCGGGCGGGAATGGAAACACTGGATCTGTAGGACATATCAATCCTGAAATTAACTTAAGGACGTCACGGCGGGCGGGTGGAGTTTATTGATGAAAGGACGGTCGGAGCAATCAGTGAAATGGGAGGAGGGGGGGGGGGAGAGGGGGAATAAAGATTCCCAAAGTCACTCGGACATAAACAGAGTCCACGGCGAGCGCTTCATCGCGCCGGCGTTTTAACAATAACGTCAGCTTGCTGGGCCCGGAGCCAGAGTTTGAGCCACTTTAGCAGTTGGATCAGACCAGACGGGGAAAAAAACAAAAACATCCCGCGTCGCCGTCTTCTTTTGTCCGATTTCACCGACACAACCGGACGGTCCGCCCGGCGCAATTAAGCAGCTCTCGACGGTGAGCCGAACCTTCCTAATTACTTATTGGCTGACGGTTTCCAGCCCTGTGACCTCAATGGCTCAGATTACAATCGAGCATTGACAAGCGTTGTGTTTACTTCAGGCCTTTTTTTTTTTACTTTACAGAACGGGGAGATTTCTCATTTTTCTAAAAAAGAGTTGACGATCAGCAGTTTGTCATTGTTTTCATACGGCGTGTGGGTATTTTTAGAGCTGATGAAGAGAAGGAAGATGGAGTGGAAGCGTGTGTGGAGGCGAAATATATATATATATATATATATATATATATATATATATATATATATATATAAAGGTAGATGAAAGGACTGAAGAAGAAATATATTTTTGTGGATAAATGAAAGTAGCTGGAGACGTGCCAGCATTTATGAGATTTTGGGGATGAAAGCTGGGATGGAGACGAGGCCATGTGGCGTTTATTTTATTTTTATTTTGTATTTTTGTTGTATTCCTGCCGGATGGAGTTTGTTTCAGTTTCACCCTGAAGAGTGTGACGGCTGCGGAGAACATGCCACCGAGCAGTCGTACGGATCAGCGACAGACGATGTGGACTCGCGGTGCCACTTCATACTAATCCGATTTAAGACAAACGCTGCTTCTCACTTAGTCAACGACAGATCGCTCAATCTGTGGGGGGCGGGCGGGGTAGGGGGGAGGGGGGCTTTGAGTTAAATGAATATTATGGAGGGATTTTGTGAATGTTTTTTTTTTTTTTTTTTTTTTACACATTTAAGGTCATCATCGCAGGTCATTTATTGAACATTATTAGTATAAACTTGTACTATGTTGTTTTGAATATTAAATTACAGTGTGTTTAAGTAATTTCACACATTTTCTGATATGAATACATAATAATCACAAAACGTACTCAACTCGTCTTAATAATCAGCGTGGTATCAGTGTGTAAATTCACCCGCTTAATATTGAGTATATTGGAATTAATCCCAATGAATCGCCATTTTATATTTGTTTGAATTAAATTTGTGTGTGTGTGGGGGGGTGACACTGACATGTAAGAAGGGTTTCTATTGGGAATTGAATTGATATAAGCAGTGGCCCAATGTTCTCATAGAAGAACGGATTGATTCCCGATGCTAAAGATAAAATAAACTTGCGGTGAATCACTCGGAAACATCATCCGTTTCTTTTCAGGATATATTGGTTATGATTTAATAAGATAAACTAGTCTGCTGACACATAAACATTTATTGTGTACTTGCTGTACACTTTGGCCATAAACTCAGACTGTGACGCGATTGGTCCGTGTATGGTTTTGTTTGTTTCAGTCCTCTACTTTTCCACTTTGAATTCCTTTTGGTTTTTTTCAGTTTTATCCTTCTTCTTCTGCCCTCAACCTGACCCCACCCCCAGCCC
>NW_027210987.1:10000-35000 GCF_029030835.1 Brachyistius frenatus | reverse complement strand
CGTAGCTTCCAGTTTTGAAAAATGAGGCCAATGCAGAAGTGTGTTAAGCTGCAATACCAGCGAGTGCCACTAGAGGTCGGCTCCAAAAAGCCTCCGGCTCCATAGACTCCCATTCAACTTCTCTCATCAAATCCAAAGTGAATAAAATGTGTCCATCAGTTATCTCGGTGTTGTTAGCTAAAGTCACTCCTTCTTCTTAGTTTTCTGGAGGTCCATCTGAAAATAATCCCTCATTCATTAGAAAAGAAGATTCAAGAAGACCTGTTTTTGGGGGCGTGTCTGTTTGATTGACAGGCCTGTGGTGCAGTCAGGTTACAGATCGGTGGGTGGGACGTAGTATCGTCAGGTTTCCAATCAGATCGAGTCAGATCCACCACTCGCTCATCCCCCCTTCATCCCCCCCATTTTTCCCAAATATGGTCACTTCCTGCTCCAAACCGTCGCTGCTGCTCGAGTTCAAGCCACTCTGGTTTCCATCCAGTTAATATACAACACCCACAACGCAGGCTGTCGGCGTCCACAACACGATGCATCATCTTCTGTTCTGTTGACAGCTGATCGTTAAACGAGCCACTAGGGAAGCTCCATCATCAATAAATCATCGCCGCAGTCGTTTTGAAGGCATTAATATGTAATCGCTGTAAGCAAATAAAACAATTACCGAGAACAGCCGGCTGCAGAGCGTTCGTTTTCGTACGCTGCGCACATGCAGAGGGATCTGCAGGCCTCGGGCGGTTCACGGTGAGCAACACAGTACGGCGTGTTGATGGAGCTCCTCTGAGTCGGTTTAATGAGGGGGAAAAAGCAGCATGTTTCTGACTGGATTGAAAATCAGACAATAATTTAATGCCATAAAATATTTCTCTTCATGACGTTTTGTGTGTGTGTGTGTGTGTGTGTGTGTGTGTGTGTGTGTGTGTGTGTGTGTGTGTGTGTGTGTGTGTGTGTGTGTCACCAGTGACAGTGAGATGGAGATCGAAGCGGAGCACTACACCAACGGGGTCGTGGAGGGCTCCTCGGCGCGGATCATGAACGGCACGTACAAACACGAAGAGATACTTCAGCCGGACGACAACAGCATCGGCAACGGGGTCACGGGTACACACACACACACACACACACACACACACACACACACACACACACACACACACACACACACACACACACACACACACACACACACACGGAAAAAACCTACACTTATACCAACAACTTCACACTCTTTTTTTTCTTTTTCTTTGCTCTTTTATTTGCCTCTTGATTTTTAATTTTTTTTTTTTGCAGGATGTTTGTACAGTGTGTGTGTGTGTGTGCGTGTGCGTGCGCGCGTGTTGTTTAACTCTTCCTGCACGTGTGCGTTTTGCGTGTCGCCCCGCAGACGAGGGTTGCACTAACGGCCGACAGCTCTGCGGCGGGAACCAGGCGGCCACGGAGAGGATGATCCAGTTCGGACGGGAGCTGCAGGCGCTCAACGAGCAGCTGTGCCGCGAGTACGGCAAGAACGCCACGCACAAGAAGATGCTCCAGGTACACACACACACACACACACACACACACACACACACACACACACACACACACACACACACTTAAATATTATTCACACAGCGCCGTCAATCATGTTTTACAAGCTGAAATAAGACCGTTTAAATGCACGAGAAATAAAAATGGTGAAAAAGTAACAAGAAAAACCAATAAAAATAAATTAAATCAATCTAAACGAGATGCAATAGATGGAAGACAACGGTGAATAAAAACAATCAAGAGGGACGTGAACATTTTAAAAGAGAAATAGACAATATGATAAACGCCTGAATAAAATAGATAATGGCCATTTTTTTTAATCATTTTTAATTTGACGCCTGGATAAAGAGATACGTTTTTCCTCCTGAACGAACAACTAAAAGACTCAAAGTGTCAGAAATCATTTAATAAATCTGTCAATGTGAGTTCCTGGAAAAATGATAGAACCGGTTCTGGTACCACAAAGGTTCTTTGTTGTTTCTTTAAAAAAAAAAACAGTTTACAGATGTTATACTCATTTTGTTTTGTTTTCATGAAAGCAAAACCTCCACAACAAATTCAACCCCTCATGGATGTTTTATTTCAGTCAGGTGAATGTTTTCTCCTTCTAATATTTGACCACCAGGGGGCAGAAGCTTGTCATTTTGCACATACAAACTTTTTTTTGTCTTATTTCATCTAGTTTTGTCTCTTTTTTTTTTTTTTTATTCTATTCAATCGCTGCTGAGTTTCCAAACTTCATTTCCCAGAATGCATTCAAAGACTATACAGTCTGACTCTGACTGTGTGTGTGTGTGTGTGTGTGTGTGTGTGTGTGTGTGTGTGTGTGTGTGTGTGTGTGTGTGTGTGTGTGTGTAGGATGCGTTCAGCCTGCTAGCGTACTCCGACCCTTGGAGCTGCCCCGTTGGCCAGCAGCTCGACCCGACGCAGAGAGAGTCGCTCTGCTCCGCACTCAACAGCGCCATCCTGGGTAAAAAACAAATAATAATAATTATTGATTATCTGCTGGTTTTTTGAAGAGTAAAAGTCAGTAAATTATAATTGAAACGAATTAAATCGGAGAGAACATTATTATTATTATTTTTTTAATATATATTCTTTAAAAAAAAAAAACGATGCCCACTTCTCTCTTGTTTCATGTGTTTGTTTGTTTTTCTTTCCTCCAGAGTCCCAAAATCTGCCTAAACAGCCGCCGCTGATGTTGGCGCTGGGCCAGGCCACCGAGTGCGTTCAGCTCATGGCTCGGGTCCGGTCCGGTTCCTGCTCCTTCGCCAGAGTAGACAACTTTTTGCACTAGCCCAGGTCCAGGTGAGGAAAAAAACAAACACTGGTGCTCTTGGAAAATAAGAAACCTTTATTTTTGTGATCGGAAATTGTTTCTGAACAGTAAACGCGCCCCTCCCAAAAGAAAAACAAAACAAATTAAATATTCTTTAAATTTCCTCTTTTTATTTATTGTTTGTATGTTATTGTCTTCGAACTGCTTCGTGCGTTCGTTCATTCGTCCCCTGACCTGCAGCATCGTCCCCGTCTCTCCACAGGTTAATGTTAAAGTAGCACTGAGAAGAAGAAGGCATGTCCAAGCAGGTAGTTGTCATGGCGACGGAGGAGAGAAAGAGAGAGAGAGAGAGAGAGAGAGAGAGAGAGAGCGTGTGATTGGTGCGTTTGGCTGTCCGAGGATGGACGGACGGACGGACGGAGGAGAGAGAGAGAGAAGAAAGCTTCCTTTTTAATTTTAGTATTATCAAATAAAGAAATGTGTGACACTATTTAAAGATAATTAATTATTATATTGTTTATCTAGCATTTTGTTTTCTGTTTTTTTTTAATAATTTTTTTTAAGTTCCTTTTTTTTGTGTCAGTTTGTTGTGCTCATCCTGGACAAAAACACAAAATTGTAATTCCCCTTTTTTTTTAAATTATTCTTTTACTTCTGTTATTTTTAATGGGTGGATTTTTGATTGCCTACGATCAGTATTTTTTTTTTTTTTTTGCTCTCACTGTCGTTCACCATATCACTGGACCACTGATAGTGACCCCCCCCCCACCCCCACCCGCCACCCTCCCCACCCACACATCCCCACCCCACCCCCACACACCTGTGGAGGCCGTCCTACCTAAAAAAACCCTGAGGTGCATTTCATCCTTCTTTTTTTAATAAGATATAACACCTTATTGTTCTCGAGTGCATCGTTAGCTCCGGTCACAGCTCACTAAAAAACAGTTTAAAAAACAACAACAACTAGGGATCTCAAATTGTACCAGAAAGGTACAACGTGGCTGTATTTTGAGCAGAAGTCATATTTTTTAGTAAAATAGCAAATAACAGGTTATTTAACCAAAGAACAAAATACATCCTGAAAAAGAGCATCAAAATAACATCATTTAAAACACAAAGAAAAAACTAACAGGAACCGGGGGGTTGAATTTTCAAACATTGGAGGTGTCGCAGATTTAATTTGACCGAGTAACAACCGCGCCGTCGACCAATCAGTGAGGTGGTTGCAGGTGTCGCCCCCCCCCCCCACTTCCTCAACTCGTTGAGAAAATTGGTATCAAAGTCAGACTTAACGAGCGCCACTGTGCTTTGAAAAAAGAACAAGTCGAGTCAGCTCGTTACTGCAGTCTTGAGTTGTTTTATTTGAGTTTGTCCTCCTCCTACGTCCTCCACAGCCCGACATGCTGCGTTCAAGGTGATGCTGCGTTTACAGTTTCAAATTAAAAAAGGGGGTGAAGTCATTTTTGCCAAAACGGGGAGGTGTCGGTACTTTTCAGGTGATAATTAAATAAAGTCTTTTCTTTTCATTTTTGATTTCAAACTGAGCTCAAAGTTCAACTTCATCCCGGAACTGATTTACAATCCGAACTTTAACAGTGATGGAAAACAAAAGGTGTTTAAAAAAAAATATATATATATATAGATCTATATATCTATATATATATATATTATTTATTGTTCGGTTTGGCCGCGATGAGATTTACACACACGAGTCAACACGTATTGTTTGTGTCGTTACTTCTTTGTTTTTCGGAGTCAGATTAGCAAAAACAAAACAAGTCGTCAGACTTTCAGCCACTTTGTACAGAATCCAGAAATTAAATAAATCAGACATTATGAAATAAATTTTAAAAAAAACACCGTCAATATCTGCAGAAGTAAAACTGGCGGTTTTTCTGAGATGAGTTCCAGCGCTGCCCTCCCTCCTCTTTTGTTTTTACATTTTGCTCGTCGTCAGTTCTGTTTCAAACCATTTAAATGAGATTTAATCAAACCTGCGACACGTCAAAATGTCCGCCGTGAAAAAAAGGTCAATTAGCTTCATTTACTAGCTTACAAGCTTCCTCGCAAGTTAGAAGCTGAGCTGACGAGACCGAGCTGGCTAACTCCAGCTGGTCTGTTTGTTAGCCGTCTTCCAGCCGACGAGTTTCAAACCAGCAAAAACAATCTCAACAAAAACTCATCAGCTGCTACGTAGTAAGTGAGTCGCTAACTTTAGCCCGCGACTGACTTCATCGTAAGTTAGCGAATCATCCGGCGGCTGATTTCACTCACTGGAAAAAAATGATTTATTTCATAACGTCTTGTTATTTAGATTTTAATATAAAACACGTCTCCCTCAAAATCGAATTTAGTCATTTTATTTTAACGCCATTGTAACGGTTGTTTATTTCTAAAAGTCGAGAGCATCGTTTACGTAAAAGAGGCAAAAAACAACAACAACAACAACCTCCAACTCTAAACGCGACTTTCCTTCACATCATTTTATGGGGTTTTGATGACGACCTTTTTCTTTTCGTCTGGACGTCACGGGACGCCACGAGCTCGTCGCCGCTTTATCTCATGACCCGCTTCATTTCAAACGTCTCGTGGCTTTTTGCCCTGAAACTGTATATTTCTGTTCATAAGGAGAATTTACGTCTGATTATTATTAATTCCTGATGAAGTGAGATGTGCTGTTTTTGTTTTTTTGTTGTTGTTTTTTTGTTTTTGTTTTTTTGCAAGTGTGGGGGTCAAATGTGGTCAAACCTTTTACCCAGCTGGTTTTCTTTTTTTTTTTATATAAACACCTTCTGCTATATAGTACGAACTATTCTAATAACTACACACACACACACACACACACACACACACACACACACACACACACACACACACACACACACACACACACACACACACACACACACACACACACACACACACACACACACACACACAACAGCTGTAAAGGACTTCTGTTACACACTCTAGAAAACAACAACTTCTGTTACACACCTTGTAGGGAACGAGTCGCCCAGCTGTCCTTTTTGTGTTTTGAGCCTGGGCGCCGCGTCTTAGCGCCGTTTTCCACGCAACCTTTTCCTACACCCCCCCCCCCCCCCACTTCCCTCCCTCTCCCTCCCCCACCCCCCCGCGTAGACAAACCACTGACGAGATCAGTGAGCGTTTTTTTTTTTTTGTTTGTTTTTTTAGGAAAGGAAAGACGGGAACAGTCTCCGAGGCGATGGGATTTTTTTCGAGGTGTGCACAAAATTTTTTGACTTGTCATGGATTTTGATTTCATATTTTGACTTTTGAGTTTTAGCAGAAAAAAGAAAAATGTAAAAAAAAAAAATTAAAAAAAAAATTGTGAAATGAGTTACCCCTCTACTTAGCATGACTTTTAAACCTTTAAAACAATATAAAAAAAAAAAGGAAAAATGATAATTGATTAAAAAAAACAACTATGTACTGGAAACATGTTAAAAAAAAGAAGAAATATTGTATTCTGTTTAATTTTGACAGAATTATTTTTATTAAAATACACCCATAAGCATATGATTGATCTCCTGTTTTTATTTGGTGTTTTTTTTCTATTTATTTATCCAGACATGACGACATTCTGCTTCTTGAAATTAAATCATTTTAAACACCTCAGATTATCATTTTGAAAATACAGTTGACATTTGCTGAAGTACTGAATTTACTTTACTTTTTTTTCTATTTTTTTTTTCATTAGTTTACTCGAGTATTTCCACACAATGTTACAAATCAGAGGGACATTTTTTTTTTAACTTTGACTTCACTGCATTTATTTCACAGCTAAAGTTACTTTATGTCAAAATTTTACACACAAAATATTATCAATTTGTTTTATATGCATTTTTTACATGGCGATTATATAATTCAACAGTATATAATAATTTATATAAGATCGTTTCGACATTTTGCATTATGAGTACTTTTACTTTTGATACTTTTAAGTACACTTTGCTGACAGTACTTTTATGTGTAAACGAAAACAATTTCAGAGGTATTGGGTATTTGATCTGACTTCTTTTACCACCACTGCAAATAATAAACAAGTTGCATCTAACAAAAATATTAAAGTAATCTTGTGATGAATCAGCTGTTCACCTTCACTGATTATTGGAAAAAATGTCCTAAAATAAATTTTAAATAAAAAATAAACGCGCTGGTTCTTCACTGAACAACAGCTGACGTCGGTCTTTATCGCTTTCAACTTCAAAAACGTACCTGTACTACTCTAATAATCCAATAAATAAGTGTTTACAGTAAATTCTGGCTTTATTTATCCTTATTATCACTGCTGTACTTTGGACGGACCGCATGTTGCCGAGCAGCCGGCCGGTTTCAGACTTTTTTTAATTAATTTAAGATCCATAATACTAAAACTATTCTAACAGAAGAAAAATGAAGTCGAAGTGAATAAAATTGCTGCGAATCAATAATTAAAAGTAGCTGTGAGATTATTTTGTCTGGTCTCTGTGAACTGAAGATGTCAGAACAAAGTTCAGTTTATGTGCTGGAACAGGTCTGAATAACAAGTTTGTGACACGTATACAGATTATATTTCTGGGATGTTTTACAGCGTTTGACCAGCAGAGGGCAGAAAGAGGCTGAAGAACACATCAGATACACTCAGATCAACACGTTTATACTCAAGTTTTAAATAAAGACATATACACGCAGTTGGAGGTTAGATATTAGATCTCATCCTCTTATGGAATATCTTTTCCTGAATTTAATTGTTTTCAAGCTGTCGAACTCACCGTGATGATGAAGGTGCATAAATGAAGACTTTTTGAGCACAAAAATAAAAATCTTATTAGCTGTTTTAGTTGTATTTCACCTTTTAAAGAATTGTGACCGTTTATTTACACGTTCAGATGTTGCTTTAACTTAATATTTAAAAGAAAATCTCTTTAATGGTTATTTATAATGTCTTTTTGTTGAGTTTTTTTTTATTGCTTCATTTATTTTCTAATGGCCCTAATTTGATTTAATTCTATATCTGGTGTCTTTGAATTCTGTTGTGCAGCACTTTGGTCGACGTATGATGTGTTTAAATGTGCAACACGGGTTTAAATAAAACTGGCTCAAATCCTCGACTTCATTTATCGTAACGCAAAATCAGAGAGCCAACAAAACGGACATAATATAGAAGTTTAACGCCAAACTCAGATTTCTTTTTGCACCGTTTTTTTCCTACCTGGATTAAGACACATTTTGGATATTTATATATATTTTTTTTACACATAAAAAAAACCCCACAAATTTAAAGTCTGTCGAGGCTTTGAAATCTGCAACAACTCGGTATGGTAATGTGTGTGTGTTTTTCCCCCTGTGGATGCCGGGGTCAAGGCTGCTGAGGGAAGTGGGTGCTCCACTGTGTAAAAGGGTTTTACGCGTCCTTGTAGCCGAACAGAGAAACACGTAAACAAAGAGTAAGCTTAACCCGTTCGACTCCACCGATCGTACACGAGCGGTTTGCTGGATGCGGGTTTCGTCTGCCTCGTGGGGGGGCGGATAAACCGTTTTTTTAAGTGGATGCTGAGGGGGGTTTAAAAAAACAAAAACAATAACAACAAAACAAACCAAGCGGTAAACACACGTGGCTCTCGGAGGCCTTCTCGGACTCCCAAGTTGAGCGACACGCTGGTCGTCCTGGAGGTCAACGGTTCAAACGCACTCTTGGAAAAAAAAAAAAGCGCCCCCCCCCCCCCACCTCCCCCGTCTTCCCACCTGAGCCTTTAATTATGCGCGAGTTGAGAGCTGAACATTTCCAACATCGCATGTTCGACCGCCCTCCATCCTCAAGACCCTCTGGCCTTCACAATTGGGCCTGAAGCAAAATACATAAAGGGGGGGGGTTGCTATGGTACACGTTGGTCACCATGGCAACGTGCCATAGCGTTCTCAGAGGTGGGTGGTGGAGGAGGAGGAGGAGGAGGAGGAGGGGGGAGGTGGGGTTGTAAACATAAAACACACAAAAAAAAAACCGCCCACTCCTTATTGCCCCAATCGCTGCGATGCATATTCATAGTCACATGCGAGTCATTAGGGCGATGCGTTTTATTAGTCAGTCCAGCTTTTTTCCTTTTTGGCTTTCGACTAAATAGTAATTACTCTGGAGAGTGGGTGGGTGGGGGTGGGGGTGGGGGGTAGGATGGAGACCCAGCCTGCTCTCATCCAGATTGTAATGGCTTCATAAGCGCCGCTGATTGAATTGATTGCCGCCGTCGGGAGTCCGGCTGAGATGATGTACAATGAGGCAGAATATGCAGCACGCAGAACGTTTAATGAGCGCGCACACACACACACACACACACACACACACACACACACACACACACACACACACACACACGACACAAGGCTACAAGGCTCTCACCTTTTTTTATTTATTATTTTCAGGTACAAGTTAAAAAATGTATACAGCAGGAAAAAAATTAAAAAAAAAAATCATATGTTACAAGAGGTGACGGCAAATAACGAGAAAAGGCACAATTGACTTTTTTTTTTTTTCCGACGACACCGTTCGACGAGGAAATGTTTGGGTCGTGCAGCTTTAACGGGAAATACGCTCTTACAAATGTCTAGATTTGCACATATAAGCGCAGTTTCAGAATCAGGAAAAGAAAATGAGGTTGCACGTGCACAACTAGAGAATGTTTTCAGTATTTACCGGGACAAGAAACGAGACGGTGGACGGTCTAGAAGTATTTACGGGGTCAAGATGAAACTGAAGCCGCCGCTAAAGCTCAGTAAAACCGAGAAATTCGGTTCCTGCGCAACTGAACTGTAATCGTTGATATGTTTTGAAGATAACTGACGAGACCACGAGTATCAGTTGACCCACGAGGAGCCCGAAAAAAAAAAGTCGTTATCAGCTGGATTGATGACGTGAATTCAAACTGCAACAAGACATTTTCTAATAATTGAAAAAGTAAAAACAAAATCAATAAATAAACTCTCATTTAAAAATATATTCCACCTAAAAACATCTTCAACTCGGTCCGGAGAAATGAAAATGTATACAAAAAAAAAAAGCCTTCTTGTCTTCACCATCGGGACAAAGTCAGAAAAAAACCTCCAGCTTCCACTTCTGCTTCATAAAAACTATAAATTAGAGTAAATAACAGACTTGGAAAGCACGAGTCGGTGACTCTGACGTCATTGAACCTGTTTGAAAAAATTATACAGCTGCAACTCTAATTTGATGCAACGGAAATGAAACTCACACGAAGTGTATCTACATTTAATTTTGACCAAAATATCCAATCTCACGCTGACAACGTTAAACTTTTTATTTGTTGAAGATTGCGGTTTAGTTCAACACAGAAAAAGTCTCGAGACACATGTTTAAATATGTTTAATCAAATCGACAATCTTTTCCCGTGTCGGCTTTGTCCACCCTCCATCCACCCCAACATCCTCCCAACAAATCCCAATGCTTTGCGAATGTAGTGTAGAAAAGCAACTATGCTTCACCTAAACGTAAAAGGGGAAAAACAATTTGTTTAGGAACTTCATTTCCAGGAGACACATTTGAGATATGAGCATTTCTGGAAAAACATTTTCGGGGAAAAAAGGATTGAAATAAAGTTAATTTGATCATATCAAACTCTTTTCTTCACTTCTTCTTCTTGGCCGAAGTCATAATGTTTTCAGGGTTGTCCGACGTTCTTTATCTCTGGAACGCCTCGAGGGAGTTTCTTCAAATTTGGCACAAACCTTCACTCGGTCCCAAAGATGAACTGATTCGAATTTAGTGGTCAAAGGTCGTTGTGACCTTACAAAACACATCCGTGGCCATAACGCAAGAATTCACCGTAACCATGTCAACATTTTCTAAATTTTGAAAAGGAAAACGTAATTGCGTTGGTACCAGTGGAGCCACAGCGATTGTCTGGCAAAGTATGTTCCATGCTCTTACTGATTTACATGTTTTTATTTTTACAACTTGGTATTATTACAAAAAAAAAGTGTTTTACACCCATCAGTCCACTAGAGGGCACTGCGTCAGAGTCGCCTTTCGCCTCAGATCAGCATGAAACAATAAAGTGCCTCGGGTTTAGGCACCGAATCCGGATTGGGAAATGGTTCGGGTTAGGAACAGATCACGGTCTGGGCTAAAATAAGTAATACTCCTTTTACGTATGTCCCTTAAGTTACTTAAATTATGACTCGTAAGATAAATACGTTACGTTACGTAAGTACTGTACTTAAAAGAAAAACCTCACGTTGCTTCCTCCCGGACTCGAACGCCGGTCTCCTTCCTACCGTCGTACATGCGTGTACTTTTCACGCCTCTCCGTGACAAAACGTGACTCTGACACGGCGCCCTCTGGTGGATCGGTGTGATACCAGCCGGATCATTAAGACGTTTTTCGCCGCTACCGACAGTTCACATGCGTTTCAAACCAAAACTCACATCTTGAGGATTATCAGTTTTCTAATACAATCATTGACGAAACACACGAACGAAGACGAAAAGTCAAACCTGTTTTGCTGATTGTAGATGTTAACGAGGAAGACTACAAAATAAGAAAAATGGGGTGAGGAAGGGCGTTCGGGCGTGAAACACTGAGGTAGACTGTGACTTGTTGTCAAAAACGTCAATTTACAACAACAAAATCACTAGTCTTCCACACTGTGTCACACGGTTTTTATCTGTGGGGGAAAAAAAAAAATACTGAAGATGTAACAACTCATTTAAACATGAAGGATCGTTCATGCAAAGAGAGGATGTTTATTCATCCTTTAATCACATCAACACATGCACTTGACGCCGCATAACGACCGACCTAAACGTGTTGGCACTTTATTTCGTCGCATTCATTACGAGAATCAGTTTCTTTTTTTCTTTTTTCTTTTTTTTCTTATTCATCAAACGTGGTGCAAAAACCGTCGAGGGACATTAAGGCACTTTGGATTTGCACGTGTTGACGGCGACAGGAGGAAACAACATACTGCGGGAGAGATGAAGCGACCTCGATGAATTCATTTAGGGAGCCGTGGTGAGGATGATGATGGTGGCGGTGGTGAGGATGATGATGGTGGCGGTGGTGAGGATGATGATGGTGGCGGTGGTGAGGATGATGATGGTGGCGGTGGTGAGGATGATGAGACACAAACAGTCTGGCTGCTTCAGCGTGAATCCCAACGCCGCTGTAAAAAAAACACACACAAAAAAAACGGCAGCGTCGAGTAGAGATCTAAAAAAAAAAAAAAAACCAGACGGAGGAAGACGAGCAAATGTGACAGAGGGGCTGTTTTTAATAACAGAAAGAGGAAAAGGACACTAGTTTAATCTCCTGGTATTGGTTCTGTAAAGTTCTACCAATAAAGACGGATCTCGGCAGGATGAAGAGGAGGGAAGGGAAGGTCAGGAGGAAAGGAAAGGAAAGGAAAGGAAAGGAAAGGAAAGGAAAGGAAAGGAAAGGAAAGGAAAGGAAAGGAAAGGAAAGGTGATATAAGTTGCGAGGGAAGGAACAAGAACAGTGAAAGGTAAAAGAAATGATGTAAAATTGAAGGACAGGAAGGAGAAGGAAGCAAAGGACCAGGAAAGGAAAAAGAAGGAAAGGAAACTCAGGGAGAGGAAAGGAAAGGAAATGTAGAATGAGTTGCAAGGAAAGGATGAATAACCAGTAAAAGACAAGGAAAGGAAGGAAAGTTGAAGCATAGGAAAGGAAATTGAAAATGGGGAAAGGAATTGAAAGAAAAGGAAAAAGAAGGAAAGGAAAGTGAAGGAGAGGGAAGGACATTAAAGGAAAAAGAAGTTTAAAGACGGAAAAAAAGAGAAGAAATAGAGAGGAAGAAAGAGAAAGGTGTTGAAAAGGAAGGAAGGAAGGAAGGAAGGAAGGAAGGAAGGAAGGAAGGAAGGAAGGAAGGAAGATTGAAACTCAGCCAGAAAACCAGGAGAAAGAGGAGAAAAGCCAGGAAAGGAGGAGCAGAAAGAAAAAATAACTGATTAAGGAAATGACAAGAAAAAGGGAACAAAAACAGGAGGAAGAGGAAATTAAAGGAAAAGAGTGAAGAAAAAAAGAAAGACAGGAAAGTGCGGATGAATAAAGCGGCGAGATAACCGTTTGCGGTTTGTGTTGCGAATGACAAATATCCTGTAAATGAACGATGATGGCTTGTTTAGCGGGAGGCGGCCTGCGGTGTCGCCGCTCCGTCCCATTTCCTGTTAATATCGCCGCCGTCGGCCTCGCCGACCTCTCGGCCGCCGCTCGTCTATTTTATTAATCTTTCACGGCAAAAAAAACCAACAAAAAACGCTTATTTCTCTCGCCGGCTTCGGTGACCTTTCTAATGTTTCGTGGACTGTTTTTTTTTTTTTTTTTTTTTCTCAAAGCTTCGATTGAATGAGTCGCTCGTCTTTAATTAACCGTTTCCACGAAGGTCGGGAAGACTTCCTCGTCTAATGACGGCCATCTTTGCACCGGGTGGACGTTTTTTTTTTGTTTTTTTTTTTAATGCGACGGAGGAAGTGCCGGAGCGGCGGAGCAAAACAGTTATCAATTTGGAGAGCTTTTGGTCTCTGTGACCTTTTTTCTTTTTTTTTTTCTTGTCTGTCAAGCCCTGAAACACACACACACACACACACACACACACACACACACACACACACACACACACACACACACACACACACACACACACACACACACACACACACACACACTGCTGCCCTTTTTGCCGATCTCAACAAAGGTCGGTGACACGGTGACATTTGGAAGTAGATGAAATGACCGGCGGGGTCGGGGAGTGCTGCGGATAAGAGCTCTTAAGACCTGAAGAGAGAGAACACACACACACACACACACACACACACACACACACACACACACACACACACACACACACACACACACACACACACACACACACACACACACACACACACACTACCTTTCCATTCACATCCCTCCGCCCTTCGGAGTCGAGGCACCAGAGGATCCAATCACACGTCGGTCTGAAGCCCGTTAACGAGCGACAGACTCGCGGCTGCTGAGCTGTTAAATGTATAATTTGAATATTTCTGATATTATCTATAATATATATCTTATCTACGGCGGCAGGAAAAAAAACAAACCCAAAACAACCCAACCTCATCTCTCTGAGGAACCCTCTTCTTTTGTCTTCCAGGAATTAAGTAACTAATTCTCCTTCTCGCCGCCGACACGCGTGATTGATGTCCGAAACCACAAGAGGACGAACGGATTCATAATAAATCATAAATTCTGGACCGTTTTTGCGAGAACGATAGTTTGTTCGAGATCAAAAAACAAATTGAAAAAACCCAACCCGTGGTAAGTCCTCGAGTTCCCCCTTTAATGATGGCGTCGGAGGGTTGTTAGCGTTGTTAGCATTTTTAGCTCGTTAACTTTAGTTCAGCTGTTTTTAGGCATAATTATCTGTTTGTTAACTTGAGTGGACGACCTGCTACACGTGTGGAAAAAGTCAGGACGATGTCCAGAGTTTATACCAAAAAAAATAAAATAAATTGTAGCGTGCTGTCGGTATTTTCCTGGACGGAGACGTACGATATCATCTTCATCTTCTATCTCTTGACTGTGTGCTTTTTTTTCTTTCGACGTGTCGTACGTGTAAAATAAACGTCGTTCCACTGGACGATAGTTTCAAAAAAACACAGTCGGGGTTTTAGGGAAAAGATCTGGTTTGGGTTTGTTGTTTTTTAAGTGTTTTCCCGAATCTGTACTGTTTTGTTTTTTGTTTTTTTTAAGGAAAGGCTTTCTAACTATAGATAAAAATGACCCGTTAGTTTTTCTTTTTTAATAAAAATATGGATAAATTAGAAGTCAAACTGGAAAATCTGAAGCAAACATGACAAAATGTTCCAGCGAAGGTTTTTAACTGGAATATTTTTACCCCAACGATCGAGCAAACTTCAAAAAGATCCTTTCACAAGACGACGTTTTAAACTTACATGCGGTCTGATTTTCCGTCATCCGACCAAATCCAACATTTAAGTCTTATTACAACTGATTATTTTAACGATTAACTAAAAGGAGATCCTCTTTCGGACTCGCCGCGGCTTCGCACCTCGATTGTTCTGGCGGGTTTTGAACCCGCGCCGCCTCCGCACGGCGCCGCGCCGCGCGAGTCCGCCATTCAACAATGGCCTCGTCAGCGGCCGCCTGTCAAGACCCGACAATGCTCGGAGTGACAGCTGCCGTCCCCGCCGAGTTTCAGTTACAGGAGCCGTTGAATTTTTTTTTTTTTTTTTTTTTGTCACGCACAATGCCGCGAGGCAACGCGCCCATAAAAAAAAAAAAAAACCTCCGCCGGCTGCATTGTCCGGGTCACGGCGCCGAGCGGGTGAGTGACAGCTACGAGTTCATTAGACCCCGCCGCTCGCTCTCCTTCTCTCTCTCTCTCTCTCTCTCTCTCTCTCTCTCTCTCCTCAGTACTCAGGACGAGCCGCCGGGTTGGGGGTACCGAAGATCGGCGACCGCCCGGTTAAACCCGCCGACACGTTCCAGGGATCGGCTGCAGCCTGCTTCTAATTCTCACATTAAAAAAAAAAAGCATATTAATAAATAACGCCCCCCCCCCCCCCCCCATAACTTACTAGCTATCTGTCGTCTCTCTGGTCTTTCTGGACGACTCGGGTCGCCGACGGTACTCAGACTCGCCGGATTGAAAAGCTCGGAGGGGCGAGAGGTTTGGGGACTATTATTATTCTCTGGACCGCTGAATAGTTGTATGTCATTAGAGCGCGGCTGAAATGATGTTCTCCACTTTGGGATGAAGGTCTTTTCACTCAGAGCCCCCGAAGAGAGAGAAATAACCGGGAAGAAGACGGTGACGTTCAACAATGAAGCTGACGAGCGTGTTCAAGGACGGCCGGCTTTCATTTTCTCTTCTGGTAATGTTCTATATTAGACTAATGTTCAATTAGGTTGTCAAGGCCTGTTAGTGAAATGTAATTCTTATACAGTGGAAAATAAAAGAAAGAAAGAAAGAAAGAGTCTTTAATCGTATCCCATCATGTCCGACGTGAATCATTTCCCCCTTTACATGTACGGCAAGCTAATCAAATCATTAAACCGGCCGCGCGCGACGATGAATTTTCAAAATAGGTTAAAAGATTTCACGTTAACGACACGCAGACGGAGAAGCTCTCCAGAGCCGAGGGCTTCATCTCGATCCGCTCCGAAGGCGGCGGCCGGCATCTTTTATAGAAACGGAGCCGCGCAGATACGGAAGGAAAACGTTGACCAAGTCAATCGCTGTTATCGGAAACGACGAACGCTCCAACTCAGACGTTTTGTTTGGCCGTTTTCTTTTTGCTTCATTTTATTGATTTATTTCACATTAAAACATCCGCAAACTGGAAAACACACTAAAAGGGAGAGAAAACGTCCGTCTGTGGTTTTTGTTTTTGTTTTGTTGACCTTCTGATTAAAACATCATTGGCCAATAAACCTGCAGGTTGTTTTTTGTATTTCTTGCTCTGAAGCTCGGGATGCTCTCCGGCGTTAATGCAGAACATTACGTCTGACCGGCGGAGCCTTGAACGCTCGCCTCCCTTTTTTTATTTCTTTTTTTTCTTTTTTTTTTTTATATCCGAGGCCGAACTCGTGTTAAAACCTCTTGAAAATGCCACGAGGGCAGAAACCATCTCTGGAGTTGACCGGCTGTTTACGACGCAGTTGTTGGAGGTAAAAGACAAAACAACAAATAAAATTAAAAAAACACAAACGTTCAACGAACGGACCAAAAAAACAACAACAACAATAACAACAACATCTCTCTTTCGGAAAGGTTTCCTCTAATTCTGTAGATTTAATTCCAGAAATCAATTTGGGGAAAATAGATTTTACTTTTGTAAAAATGATCATTTCGGTGAGAATCCACGTTATAAATCTTCTCCCCACTTTCTTTGTTTATCCTTTTTAAATTTCATTTCCTCATTACCTTCTTGGTCTTTTGCTCCTTTTCCTCTCATCTTCTGTCCCTTTTTTTTTTTTTAAATTTTGTTTTATCTTATTTTCCTTCCTTTTTCCTTTTTCATGTCCTCACTTGTCTTCTCTTTCGCTCTCTATTCTCACACTCTTCCTCCTCCTCCTCCTCTTCCTCCTCCCACCTCCTGCTCCACCTGCTTTGTATCGATTCTGTGTTAGTGAATTCGGAGCTGGTGGTGGTGGTGGTGGTGGTGGTGGGTGGGAGGGGGGAGGGGGGGGTGTATAATGTCCACTGAGCGGAAGTGAGCAAACGTGGCTTACTTCCTGCACAGCGTGGCGGTCCACCATCTCATCACCCGGGGGGGTCATTCGTCCGCCCGCCATCACCTCCATACATCCTATTTTTTTTTTCCTTCTTCTTCTTTCTAAAGTTGCTTTTCTCTCTCTCTCTCTCTCTCTCCAACCTTAAAGACCAGGTCGGGCTGCGGGCGAGCGAGAGCCGGCACCCCGCGGAGGGTCGCCTCAGGCCGATCGTTAGCGGTCGCCCTGCGGTTGACTTCAATTCGCCTGCGGAGACGCGGCGGCGAGAAGACGCGGCCGGCCGGCCGGCCTTCGGCAGCTCTCGCAACATTTACACTTTTATATTTAAGAGAGCCGAGCCGCCGCATTAAGACGGGAAAAGTTGGGTTTTCAGGTTTCCGGTTGAATTTTTTTTCCCTTCAGTTCAGGAGTCTGTGGTGTTAAATTGTGTGCAAGAAAATCCAAAAGTAAAATGCCTTTTGTTTTTTTTAATATGCAGCATTATTAGTTATTTTAAAAAGTCAGTCAACATCTTTCACATTTTTTGGATGTCGTGAAGCTGCAAATAATACCGACCGACCCCGCCGACTCGCTCTACATATTGTGACTGCTATTATTGTGGCGGTGGGTGGGGGGGTGGGGTGGGGGTGGGGGGGTGATGTCACTGAGCATGGTGACAGTTCAAGAGGAAGAGGAGGAGGAGGAGGAGGAGGAGGAGGAGGAGGAGGAGGGATCAAAATCTGCAGAGTGGGTGAGATGGCATGATGATGGAGAAACAGCAGGAGAGAAGAAATGGAGACAGAAAAGAAGAAGAAGGAGGAGAAGGAGGAGGAGAAGAAGAAGGAGGAGAAGGAGGAGAAGAAGAAGGAGAAGAAGGAGGAGAAGGAGAGAGGAGGAGGAGAAGAAGAAGGAGAAGGAGAAGGAGGAGGAGAAGAAGGAGATGGAGAAGGAGGAGGAGAAGAAGAAGGAGATGGAGAAGGAGAGCAAATCTGAACGAGTAATCGACAACGCGCCCAACAGATGATTGTTGGTAATGTATGTGTGTGTTTATGGAGAGGGAGGAGGGCAATTATGTATAAGCCCCCCCCCGACCCCCCTCCACCACCACCACCACCCCCACCACCTCCTCCAACACCTCCTCCACTCTCCCCCCCCTACCCCCTACGGCGGCCCTGATGGGACACAGCCTTTCATTTGCTCGTTGCGGTAATTGGTGTGAGGGGGAGGTCCATGTGTTCGGCTCCCTCTGCGTCTGTCGGAGAATTAGAAAAAGGAATTCTCTGAAGAGCGCCGTCGTCCAAGACGACACGTTTCCACCATCCGCCCGGCGACCGAACAGATTTCATCTCCTTTTCTTCCGTCCTCCTTTTCCTTCGGCCACCGGCGTCCATTAACGATTTGCAATTCTAAAAAGATCATTTTATATTGTGATGAATTTTATTTTTTGTGCCAAAGAACATTTAAACAAATCAGCGTGTGAATTAATAAATTCGGGAATTAAGTCGACGGCTCGCTCTCGTCTCTTCGTGACTGGAAAACGTGGGTTTCGAATCGGTTTACGATTAATCGGCGACGTGAGGATGAGTTGAAAAAATTAAAAAAAAAACACCTTCGACTGGCGTTGGGAAACCAAACTGCGTAACGAGACGTAAAAACCTTCACTCGATGCCTCTTCGGTTCAGTTTCCGTCTTTAATGCTTTTGTTTCTTTAAAAAAATGTAACTTCACGCCCTCCAAAAAAAGTCACGTGAAAACAACTGAAATAAGAATCTGCGTCAACGGCAGCTAGGAGGTAGTTTATCTGGTGGTCGTCCAACAAACTCGATTATTACGACGTCAAAGTGTTCAAATTGATGAATTGAATAACGTGAAACTAGCTAGCCTGTTTTTTGGGTTTTTTTTTTAATCTCCGGTTAGCAAGTTAGCTTTTAGCACAACGAAGCTAGTTGATTGATATTTCTTTTCTTCTTCACGATAATATTCAGCCGCTGCCTTATCAATGCAACGCAATTATTAACAACATCGGAATTCAACTCAATAAAAAGACAATCAAACAAAACGGCGGACAAATTAGCGCCAGGTGTTAGTTGTTTGGTTTTTACTTGTTTTCTCTTTTTAAAGGTTTAAAAAAAAAAAAGCCTATTGTGGCTTTAACTAAATCGGCGCTTTAATTACTGTTTTTTTTTGTTTTTTTTTGCCTTCGTAGAGCAATTTCGATTACGATCGATAATCGTTACAACAAATTGCTCTTTTATTCTCCGTTGGGCGAAAAAAAACATCGCGAAAATATCACAGGCTTTTTGTTTATTCTCTTCAGAGACATAAATAGAGGGATGGGAAAAAAGAAAAAGAAAAAGAAAGAAGCAACAACATCCAATTTGTGACACGCTCGGCGTAAAAAACAAAAGACGAGGTCTTCGCTCGGAGAAACAACGGCGCCGACGGTGTGCCGTCATCACGCCGATGGAGTTTATAAAAATGCTGCAAATGCATTTCGGGACGGATATAAAGGAATATGAAACAGAGCTGTCTAAAATAATATGAGAAGTATATGTATATATATATATATATATACTGTGTATATATATATATATATTTAACCCTTTGGCAGCCTACTGAAGAGTGAATGAAGGAGTCTGTGATCTACAGTCACGGTTTGGAGAGTCGCTGAAGGGGAGAACAGAGGAAGCAGCCGGACCGCTGACCTCTCACCGAGGAGCATCCTGAACACCGATGGCCTCCGACCAGAGCTCGCCGCGGGGGGAAGAAGCAGCCAGAGAGGGGGAGGAGGTGGTGGGAGGGAGGGAGGGGGGGGCTGTTGCTGGAAGAGCAGCAGGGAAGGTGAGCTGGAGAGAGGCGAGGGGGGGGGGAGAAAAAAGAAAGTGATGTGGTGAAAGGAGGAAGAGGAGGAAGAGGAGGAGGAGGAGGAGGAGGAAGTGGTGTAAGAGAGGTGCAATGGAGAGGAGGGAAACTGGGGAGGGGGGGGGGTGAGAGAATAAAGGTGCGACGGAGGTATTAAAGTCGAAATGAGCGACATACGGAAAAGGTGAAGGAGGACTGAGGCCGAATCTTTTATTGGAAGATTGTGTTTTTGTTTTTTTTCTTTTATCCGACTCGCAGCTGGTCGCCAAACTACGGCCGACAATAACGTCGCCATCAAATCGAGGACAAAAATAAATAAATAAATGAAAATCACATCAGGTGTAAAACGCAGTTCGGATCCCGTCGGCCGGCAGTAATTTCGGTGTAAAAATAAAGGTGGGTGGAGGTGGTGGTGGAGGTGGGGGGAGGTGGGGGGAGGGGCTCCACCCCCCCTCCCTCCACCCGCTGCTTGTCAATATGGATTTGTGAAGACACTTGTAAGACTCAACCAGCTGAACTGAACAAGACGGAGAAGTGCTTCCTGTCAATATTAATCATCTTATTATCAGAGGAAGTGATGCGATGAGGACGGGGGGCGGGGGGGGGGGGATGTTTGTCCTTTCAGGTTTGTTAGATAGTGGAGGGAGGGTGGTGGGGGAGGGGAGGGTGGAGGGAGGGGGTTGATAAGAGGATGGAGATAATGACCATTTTACTACAAAAAAATTCTGTCCCTCAAAAGTTCGTGAAGGTTTCTTTCCTCTTTCGAAGTTTCTATATATTGACGCAATCTTCTCACGGGTTTTAAAGTGGGCGGGGCTAAGCTACAGAAAAGGGGCGGCGTCATATAATTTTTAGACCAATATCGGAATCTACGATGCCGTTTCTCTCGGAGCTGCTCGGTAATCGCAATCTCTCCGAAGTCTACTGTTATCTTGGGATACATATATATATATGAATATATATATATATATATATATATATATATATATATTCCAGGTGATGTCCCACAAAATCATAGAAAAAAAACATCCTTTCTCAGAAAGCTCACACTGTTTCTCAAAAAAACACCAAGTACAAAACCACACACACACACACACACACACACACACACACACACACACACACACACACACACACACACACACACACACACACACACACACACACACACACACACACACACACACACACCAGTTCAGACCGTGACATCAAGACAACGTTTTAAAACGCTTCCTGCTGGTTTTCCACCGCTAGGCGACGAGCACCTGTGCTGTCGCTCGCAAACAAAGGTTCCTAGCAACTGTCGTCGGGGGGGAGACGTCGTCGGGATGCGCACCTGTTTGATCTGCCGGGACCCCGTGTGATAAGTGGCCCCGGTAACCATGGCGACATGGGATATGGGATGGATCCATGCGGTGCTATTGAATGGCCTTGGATTATAAACACACAGACAGAAACTTAGGAAGCGCGCACACACACACACACACACACACACACACACACCTGCGGATGCTCGACAAACAAACAGCAAAAAAATAAATAAATAAATAAACAGGATGCAGATGACACGTCGGCTTTTCTCACCTGCGACGCGCGACTCGTAACGGACTTCACACGTGGAGGCAACGTGTGAAGAAAAGGCCTCGCGTTTAAAACAAGAAACACACACACACACACACACACACACACACACACACACACACACACACACACACACACACACACACAATGCAACGCGTGGCCAGAGAGGAAACGAGGAGGCAGATGGCCGACGAGTTACTCACGGCGTCGCAGGTGGACGAAGGGAAGAAACAAAAAGAAGAGAAGCTGAAGAACTTCGGACGTCGACCTCGGAGAGTAAAAACAAAAAAAGAAAAGGAAAAAGTTAATCGTTTCAAAAACAGCAATACAGTCACACACACACACACACACACACACACACACACACACACACACACACACACACACACACACACACACACACACACACACACACACACACAAAATAGACAAAACAAATGTGCACACAGGAACACGTCGTTTGTGGGCGCTGTTTTTTTTTTTTGTTGTTGTTTTTTTTTGACAGAAGCGTGAAAACGTTGAAAATACAATTAAACACCGACATCGACGCCTTCTGTGATTATCGCTTTCTCTTTTTCTTTTTTATTTTTTTTATTTTTTTTATTTTTTATTGCCATCTGATACGCGACGACGTGAATAGTTACCAATAAGCACACGTGTGACGAAGCTGTTCTTGCGCTGCGTTTTTTTTGTTTGTTTTTTTGTACTCGTTGTTTTGTGAAAGCATTGAAATGTAAACGAAGCCGACGATCCGTGTTGTTTGTCTCCGGATCGTTTTCGCAGATTTAACACGCGCAGATCAACCGGCGCGCGGTAGGGCACAAAAAAAAAAAAAAAAAAAAAAAACAAATCAACAACGTCGTACCGACGCGGCACGTGACCCGGATAATGAACCCCGACGACGACTTGTCCTGTATTTACAACGGCGGGATAATCAGCGCGTAGATGTTTCCTCGTCTGCCCGTTAACAAGGAAATTAATTATATTTTTTTTTTCTGTCATTCTAGAAATACTCGCTTATCGTGCTCGAATTAATTATGCGATACTGATTATTTTTCCTCTCCAAACAAATCTAATAATTTCCGCATGAATTAAAGCTTTTTACATTATAGTTGTCGTCCTTTTTTATTTATTTTTTTACTCCCACGTGATGCAGATCTCCCTCCACCCCTCCACCCCCCTAAAAAAAGCTTCTTTTTCATCCTTTTTAATTGCACTTAATCTGTGTTTTCCTTCACGCTGACAGTCGAGCTGCTTTTCTGAAAAGAAAAAGCTTCCTTATCCGTGACTCAACCCTTTTTTTTTTATTTTCCCCTTTGCATCCCTCGCATTTTGGTGTTTTTTTTAATTTATAATTATAATCAGCTAATCGGTCAGGCAACACCATCACTCATTCTGCCCTTTTATATATAAATATATATATAAATATATTAAGAAAATAGGAGAATAACAGCAAAAGGTGCCACAGCTGGGGATGAAATGTCAAACCGGATGAGAACCAGCTTGGTCGATTTTTTTTTTCCCCGTCTGAAACGACTGTCAATCACGGTTTTGATCTGGACGTGCGACTCGATCGGTTTACGGCTCAATTAATCCATCTTGATACTCCGGCTTCCCCTTTTTCTTTTTTCTTTTTCCTCCACGCTGAGCCTCGTGTTCGTTGTTTTTCTCCAACCTGTCATAATTAGGACGTCGTACCACCTGTCAGTCACTTTTTCTTATTTTTGTATTTATTCACCTTCTCAGTTCGACACTGACACCGAGAGGAAAGAAGAAAAAAACAAAAACACCTGAAAAAGTTCAACAGACGGTTTTCACATGTTTAAATTTGAGGAATGTCGTTTTAAAGTGTTAGCGAGGTAAACATGGGGAGGTTTGGTATTTACGGTGTTTGGGTTTTTTTTTCCACAAATTTTAAGTTTACGCTCCTTTTAGGTTTTTCTGTTTGTTTGCGTTTTTGAGTTAAAGGTTCAAAGATTTCTTTGAGTTTAGTTACAGTATATTAACCAAGATTCACATTTTCCCAAACTTGAGTCATCGGAAAAAAACAGTTTGAAGAATCCGAGAGTTAAAACCACTTTAATTATTCATATGTAGCGTTATAACTATTAAATGTGAGTATTTCGTTGTCTTTACCGACTGATTTTTGTTGTTTTTCGTGTGTACTTACGTTAAATCGGACGTATCGGAGCGTTCGGAGAAAAACTAAACCGAAGTAGCGAACTGTCGGTTGCGATCGTAGCGAAGCGGACGAATAACGTAAACGTTCTGCCGTCAGTTTGCCGCCAAACACACAGACAGGAAAACAAACTGGTGCTTTTCAAAATAAGAGCGTCAAAAACAAAACTGTGGAACTCGAAGGGAAAAAAAAAAATACAAAAATAAAACCGCAAAATTAACTTTGGAGCGAAGCCGTGGTTAGCTGAAAACAAAACATACGTGGTTATTTACTAAATGTATTGGTGGTTTTGTTTTTGTTTTAATCTGGTAGAGCAATCGTTTATTATAATATCCGGTTAAATTACCTGTAATAACGGACTTCGTGAAACGTTTGCTCGCTTATTCTGTCAAAGATTCGATCTGAGGGTAAGTTTTGAAATCGCTTGATGGCGTTATAATCGACCAGCTGACGAGCATTTAGATAACGAGCTTGCTACGTGGCGCCGGCAGGGCCGCTAACGTTAGCCTGCGGCTAAATAAGACGCTGAACTGACACCACGTTTACCCTCCAACAAACATTTATTCAACATCTGACGTTGTATAGATTACTGAACTGACACCACGTTTACCCTCCAACAAACATTTATTCAACATCTGACGTTGTATAGATTAGAAAATTGCTGCCGAGGGACTCGACGCTCGTAAACCGATGACGGAAAATGTCCAAAAGTGAGTAATGAACGACGGAGAGTCGAGTACACAATACAAGCAGATGGGAATCGATTCGAATCGGAGTGACTGAGGTTTGCTTTGTGCGAATACACACTTTCAAATTAAATTGGTTGATAAACAACAAGTTGCTGCCATTTTACTGGATAACTCGGTGACAGAACCCCCCTTAACCCCTCAACCCCCCCTCAACCCCTCAACCCCTCAACCCCTCAACACCCCCCCCCCCCAAAAAAAGAGTTTTTCCTTTAACATTTTACTCGTCTATTAAAAACAAAAATACTTTAAAAAAAAAACAACGAGTGTTTTGTTTGTTTAGACTCTGAGAAATTGGAAATATGCCCCCTCCACCCCCCACCGACCCCTAATAATTTTCCTCTTTTATCTCCCATCTTCAAGCAATCCCACCTCCTCCTCCTCCTCCTCCTCCCCCCTCCTCCCTGTCTACTTTCCTCCAGCGAATGAAAAGGCCACATCAAACAATGGATTTATCCTGCTCCCTAAGTAGATGAGGGGGAAAGAGAAACAACGGGCGGAGGTTGAATCAGCGAAGATGGGTGGGTGGGGTGGGGGTGGAGGTCAGAGGGGACCAGGTGTAGAAAAGGGGGGGGGGACCTTT
>NW_027210987.1:0-7500 GCF_029030835.1 Brachyistius frenatus | reverse complement strand
AGTTTCCATTTTGACACCTCCGACCCTCCAGAAGGAGGCTGCCTGTCGCTGACATCCCAAGGCCAATCAACTCGGAATAATTTGGCAAAATAAATCAAATAAATAAATGAATAATATGCACTGATACATCTTGGCCTTCACACCTCTCATGCTGTCATCGCTGCTCTCCTTCGGGTTTGGGTTTTTGTTGTATTTCTCTCTCTGGAGCCTCTTTTACATGCTGAACTAACACATCGAGGATGAGAGAGGAAACCTGTCGTCTAAAATGTGAGGAGGAAGCAGCCCCCACCCCCCTCCACCTCCACCCCCACCCTACCCCCCACCCCTCAGCGCGCGCACGCGCGCGTGCGTGTGTTTAGGATTCAGCCGGTGTCACTATACTGCGCGTGTTTTGTCCGCTGAAGTCTCTCTCTCTCTCTCTCTCTCTCTCTCTCTCTCTCGTTTTTCACGCTCAATTTCACCGCAGCGCGCGTGACGGGCGGCTTGGAGGTAAATTAATAGCGAGGTCTGCCTTTGCCGGGCTCGCGCGCGCGCGCACAAGAAATAAACGATAAAAAAGGAATAAATAAAAAGTGAAATTCTGCGCGTGCCCATGCAGGACCCGCTCTTCGTTTTTCACTTCTAACTGCTCTCACTTCACACTTTTTAAAAAGAGGAGGAGGAAAAAGAAAAAGACCAATTAAGCTTCTTCTTCTTCTTCTTCTTCCTCTTTCATGTGTTCGACCTGCACGAGACGAGCCGGCTATTGTATTGATTCAGTCGCGAGGGGACTTCAACATTGAGCTGTTGTCATTTGACCTCCCAGGAAGCCCAAACGGCGAGGCGGGGAGTAATCCATCGGGAGGTAACGACGGGAGGACCCCGCTGCTCCGTCTGCAGGAGACCCGAGACGGAGAACTTCATTATTTCTTTTTTTCCTTTCAGTCCAATTGCTGCTGCCATTATTGTTAATTGGGGACACCGTCGACTTGAGATCGATACGAGCACTTAAAGGCAGCTCTGGGATCAGACACTTTTCTTACACAGGTTGTTGTTGTTGTTTTTTCTCTCTCTCTCTCTTTAAAGTGCAGATTAAGACACTTAGAGATTATGTGAAATACAAAAAAATACAAAATAAAAAAGGTGGGTTCACCTACCTGTTGATATGTGGCAGGTCAGCTGTTGCGCTGCGTCCTCGTCACCGTCAGGTCTAAACAGCGGGGGGTGGGGGTGGGGGGGTAAACAACAACAGAGGATCAATATTGATCTTATACATAAATAAAATACATTTCATTCGGTTTGTTCCTGAGCCCATGCTCTACACTGACATCTCCGATATAGCGCGCTCCTTTCCCACCTCTTCCTCCCTTTCTCCTCTTCTCTTTCTAAAGGTCTGTTTCTTTCCCTCCCTCCATCCCCCCCCTCTCTTCCTCCTCCCCGGGAAAACGCGACATCTCCACGCTCACCTGGCTGCTGTGAGTCCGGCTCCGATGCTGCCGATGCTGGATGGAGGAGCCGGAGGTCTGCTGCTGCTGCTGCGGAGGAGGAGGAGGAGGAGCAGAACGAGCCTCCGGTGAGCTGCTGCCTGCACCTTTAAAAAGCCTCCACTGGTCCAATAGGAGGTCTGTCAGCCTGATGGGAACTGACGTCACCCCCTCCCCTCACCCTCACTCACCCGGTAAACCCCCCTCCCCTCCCTCCCTCCCTCCCTCCCTCTCCCCACTTGATTTGAACTATAGGAGAAATTATATCCACATTATTTCCTCCACACAGAAGGAGCCAAAAAAAGGAGAATTTTTTTTTTCTTTAGTCTTGGCTCAAAAACAATTTTTTTTAGTGCAAGTGCTCAGCATGAATTTGTTCATTTTCCACCGTCTGCTATTATTATTTCCTGAATTTTCATTTCAGAAAGATTCAGTGGCGCTCTGTGGGACTTTCTTTTCCTGCACAGATTGGATAAAATAATAGGCAATTATGAGCCACGCTTACAGGTGTTCATAATGTCCACTGACCAGGTGAATAATAAAAAAAAAAGTCCTCTACTAATCCACATCAGGTACAAAGGAGAAGATGGAGACGAGAAGAAAAGAGGTGAGAATGTATTTAGAGCTTTCATTGTGCTGCAGCTCACTTGTAACTAAGTACAATTACTCGAGTACTTCCTCTAAGTACCATTTGGAGGCACTTTAATTTCATGCTACTTGTATTTCGCTGTATTTCAGAGGGAAATATCGTCTGTTTGCGCACGCGGCTGCTTTTCACGTTCAGATTTTACATGCAAAACATCTGATAATCTCACAAAATCCAATGAAAAAAATCTTGTTAAATGCTGCTTCTGTTAAAGCTACATATCATGGACCAGCAATAAAAATCCAGTTACACTACATGACAAACACAACACATTTAAAGGTGCCATTTTTGCACAAAGAGGGCTTTTATTTTGAAATTTACTCATAAAAAGACCTCATATTCTTCGACGTCAAAATGGTCACAAACGATCGGCACACTTTTTCTTTAAACCTTTCCAGAGCGACTAAATATCTTATAAACAACCCCCCCCCCCCCCGGGGTGCTAAGGTGTGATATTATAAGACAACACTAACTTCTTGTAGAAACGTCAGTACACACAAAATAAAGAAAAACACATATTTTAAGAATTACAGAAAAATTCCTCTCAAAGCGGTTTATTTTTTCACAGGTTCTGACAAGATTTCCTAAAACCAACATGTGTAATGTGACCTACTGAAGAGCCTGCAGTTATGACATCAATTTATGCATATGAAAGTGATAAAATGTCAATATATTAGCGTGTAAATCTGCCACATTTGGATGTCGTCTCAAGAAAAATACTTTAATCACAAAAAAAAAAAAAATGAGGCCAGAAATCCTTCCCGCTTCCCCAGATGTCATTAACCATCCAGGGCTGCATCACAGTGTGAGTGTCACAAACCTGGAGGTGCCAATTATATATTTATGAATGCGGTCCTCCACCTGTGTGTGAGATAACCACGAATATCTAAATGAATATCTCTCACAACCGCTTATTGATTATAATTATTTATTGAATGCTGGACGAGTATAATTGCGCCGTTTTCTTGTGTTTGTCGAGAGCCAATTTGCATGTTGTGTTTTTTTTTTTTTTCTTTATTGCAAAGAACATCGTGGCACAAACACAATATATGTAAACATAAAATAAAGTGTGTGTGTGTGTGTGTGTGTGTGTGTGTGTGTGTGTGTGTGTGTGTGTGTGTGTGTGTGTGTGTGTGTGTGTGTGTGTGTGTGTGTGTGTGTGTGTGTGATACGGTGGCTTCCTTTTCGTTCCGGCTGTCCAGCGCCGCACGACCGCGTCTGAAGCCAAATAAAGAAATTAAGATATATAAATAAATAAATGAAAAAAGGTTGTTACGTTTCACATGAACTCTGCTCGCGTTAGCGGATGACAGCTACACATAATCTGTCAGTGTCTGTCTCCCCAGCAGCAAAAAAAAAAAAAAAAAGAGGAGTATTTTCAAATGAGCAATTTGTAAGGCTATTGTGCATCGTTGTACTTTCTAATTTCCCAGACTCAGAAACCATTGTGAGAAATGCCATTGTGTTGTCGAGTGCTTGGTTTTTTGTTTTGTTTTGTTGTTGTCTTTTGTGTGTGTGTGTGTGTGTGTGTGTGTGTGTGTGTGTGTGTGTGTGTGTGTGTGTGTGTGTGTGTGTGTGCAGCTTTTGAAATGGGTCTGCACACATACAGGCGACGTTTGTTCAGGGTCTTTTTGGGGGGAACTTGAGTATAACCTGTGTTGGTCTGTGTTCCCTTTCACGTACATATCTAGGCCAAGTCGGAGCCCTTTCATGTGAGACTGTAGTAGTTTGACAAAAGGATGGTGAACAGCGGCGGAGGGGGAGGTGGAGGGGAGGGGAGGGGAGGGGAGGGGGAGGGGGGGCTCTGACAGCTTACTATGAACCCGGCTTGCTCTTAAACGAGACACGTTTAAATGCTTTCAACAGCAGGGATGTCACTTATATACAACAATAGTCTAGTTATTTTTCCGTAACATTTATCAGGATAAAGGCATTTTGATTAAATATTATAGTATAGCTTAGCGTAGCGACCGGGGAACGGCTGCCATGGTAACAAAAACCTGCCTACCGGTGCCTCTGAAGCTCACGAACTAACATATATTTTGTTTGTCTTACTGACGCTTTTGTAGCTGGACACAATAAAGGAGCCAAAAGATCACGGTTTGGGTTCAAATCAAGTAAAGTTACGTACGGGGGTTATTTTATCTATGGTATTTAAGTTGCGTACATTACACAGTTTAAATACGTGAAGTCGCGTTGATTTTCAAACACCGCTCTCCGAACCCGGCATCCCACCCTTTAAAAAGCCTCACGTTTTAACTTAATACAGCTTTTAAAACCAGGAAAACGACACCAATACTAGATCGCTCTATAAAAAAATATATATATATATATCTTAGACAATATCTTAGTTCTTAATCAATCGGCAACCAGCAGCGACATCACCCGTTGGTTTGTGAACGGCCGTCATGAAGCCTCCAGTTTGGAATTTTGGCCTTTGCTAGCTCGGAGCAGGAAGTGACCATATTTGGACGAGGAAGTGTGGGGGGGGGGGAGCCAACGGTGGATCTGACTCGATCTGATTGGAAACCTGACGATACTACGTCCCTCTATTTGATGAGAGAAGTTGAATGGGAGTCTATGGAGGCTTTTTGGAGCCGACCCTCTAGTGGCACCCGGTGGTATTGCAGCTTAAGGCGCTCCCGCATCGGCCTCATAGCTACGAACACTTTTATATCCAGTCAATGGATGTGTGTTTGACTGCCCCCCCCCCCCATCCCCCTCTCCCCTCAACGCGATATTCGTCGTCACGTGACTTCCTTCTTCGACAACCCAGTCTCAGAAACAGCTAAAGCCGGTCTGGTGAAACCGATTAGTTCTGCGATGTGGGGGAAAAAAACTTCGCTCTTTGATGCGAGACTGTGTTTCACTCAAACTTATTGCAGAGTCACTCGCATTCATCGTGTATCCGACGTATTTTAACAAACAGAGGAACAAATGCCAACTCCACAAGTAAACACTAATTTCATAGAATAGTTACACACACACACACACACACACACACACACACACACACACACACACACACACACACACACACACACACACACACACACACAATGACATGTCATCACTGCACCAAATATCTGCAACAACAACTCACAGCCAAGGAATCTGAAAAATGATGTGACATTTGTTGGATGAAATAATAGATTAATGGTCTCCCACGGGGGAATTTGGATAATGTTCAAGTTTAGAGACTTTATTTGGGGTTTTTTTTCTGATGTTTTTCATGACCTGCTGTTATTTTCAATTTTTTTTGACAAACAATGCGGTGCTCGGGGAAAATGAAAAGTAATCAGACTCTTTCAGAAGTGGAATCAGACACAGTGGCGGTTAAAAGCCGGAAGTTTTTCTGATGAACTCAGTCACGAAAAAAAAAAAAGCCAAATAAAGGCTCATAGATTCAATAGAAAAGTATGTTTTTATGGTCACGATGTGGAAAATGTACGTACGAGGTTCATACAGGTTCATACAGGTTCACACGGTTCGGTTTGTTTGAGGGGTATTAAAAAGGAATTTCATTGTCGTTTATGTGTTTTTGAAGGTTGTATATTGCAAATTAGCAAATGGGTTGTTGTACGTTCACGCTTGAAAAAAAACAAAAAACAAAAAAACACTTAAGGCAAAAGAGCGCAATAAATACTTTCACCCCTTTATCACGTGAGTTTTAAAGCACAAGAACGACAAGCGATATTTGGTCGACCCGTCCATCCGCCCCGACCTCCTCCCTGTTGTTTTTGACGCCCCGGGAACGAGAACACGTCGGTTACACCTTTGAAAAAATATATATTTAATTGCGTTTTAATATACGTACCCGTGCTTTCTCTTCTCGTCGTGTCTTCGAAGGTTGGAAGTTCCTCCTTTTTTTTTTTTTTTCTCCATTTCATCTGACCTCTGACCCCACCCCTAAAACAACCAACACCTGCATACAACACAAATCCACACAGACAATCGCAGAAGTCCTGATGTTTTTTTGTTTTGTTTTTTATCAGCAGTGTGGCTCCGCCCCCCCCACCCCCCTCCTACCCCCCACACCCCTCCTACCCCCCCACACTCCGCCGCCGCCGCGAGATAAGCGTCCGGTTACGTGTCGGTAAAAGAGCAGCGGGGAAGGCAGGCTCACCTCAGCAGATGGCCCTATCAGTGTTGGGTAAACCAGCGGCCGTGTTCGGCTTAACGGGCTATAAGTAATTCATTGTGTTCACTGAGAAGGAGCATCTGTCGACCCCTTGGCCCTGGAGACACGCACACACACACACACACACACACACACACACACACACACACACACACACACACACACACACACACACACACACACACATGGAGAGTTATGCCTAGATGCATAGATAAACAAACTTACATGAACATTTGGTCACATGCACAAATGCAGGTATACCACACACACACACACACACACACACACACACACACACACACACACACACACACACACACACACACACACACACACACACACAGAGGGGCTTTCAGGCTCATTTGTAGTGGGCAGCGCAGGTGGCTGCAGAGAAAGAGGAGAGGTCTTTGTTCCATGTGACCGGCTCTGATCAGATCACCACCACTGATCTTAGTTAATACTCACTAAGAACTCATTTACCTGCTAACGTGGAGGCGCGTCTGAAAACACAGCCGGGGCAGAGGGGTGGGGGGGTGATGATGATGAAGAGGAGGAGGAGGAAAACCAGCTGCAGGTGGACAGGAGATCCACGGCTACAAAAAAAAAAAAAGTCCAAAGACTGGATTCCCATTTATTTCTTTTTTAATGAGTTTTTGAATGCGTTTATTGAACGGACTCTTGCGCAATCACACCTTCCTTTTAATATGACGTCGTCTCCGGCCGTAAACAGTTTTATCGTAACGACATGCAAAGGCTATTCCCGGGACATCAGCATCACCGTATTGCGTTTCTTTATTCATAAGCATGGCCGATAATACCTGCAACAGGGCAACTCTTTTTTTTTTTTAAGGAGGCCGAATTCGAACATTCGTAATAGCTTTTTAAAAAAATTTTTTTTACCCGAATCACTTATTGTAGTGTTTGTATTGTTTTTTGTTGTTGTTTTGGAACGTTATTTTATTAACCGATATATAAATAACGGTATTGGCGTCGATGCTGTCCGATACCGAAAACTTTTTCTCTCTCTCTCTCTCTCTCTCACGGAAAAAAATTTGAATTAGAAATCTATTTGCATTAGTCACAATCATTACTTATAGGAAATGGATAAATAAGATTCCTTATCAAAGAATAATTAATTTTTTTTAAATTTGTTTACATAAATAAATTAAAAAATTACTTTTTTTTTAACTGGTATTAACAAAGAGAATAGACAATCAACAAAACTCAGAAAACAACAACAAAGATGATAA